>NW_027258047.1:0-115000 GCF_045791955.1 Oncorhynchus clarkii lewisi
CCTCCCCATCATAAGCCTCCCCATCACCTCGGTCTGTAAGCCTCCCCATCACCTCACCCCATCACCTCGGTCTGTAAGCCTCCTCATCACCTCGGTCTGCAAGCCTCCCCATCACCTCACCCCATCACCTCGGTCTGTAAGCCTCCTCATCACCTCGGTCTGTAAGCCTCCCCATCACCTCGGTCTGTAAGCCTCCCCATCACCTCGGTCTGTAAGCCTCCCCATCACCTCGGTCTGTAAGCCTCCCCATCACCTCGGTCTGTAAGCCTCCCCATCACCTCACCCCATCACCTCGGTCTGTAAGCCTCCTCATCACCTCGGTCTGCAAGCCTCCCCATCACCTCACCCCATCACCTCGGTCTGTAAGCCTCCTCATCACCTCGGTCTGTAAGCCTCCCCATCACCTCGGTCTGTAATCCTCCCCCATCACCTCGGTCTGTAAGCCTCCTCATCACCTCGGTCTGTAAGCCTCCCCATCACCTCGGTCTGTAAGCCTCCCCATCACCTCGGTCTGTAAACCTCCTCATCACCTCGGTCTGTAAGCCTCCCCATCACCTTGGTCTGTAATCCTCCCCCATCACCTCGGTCTGTAAACCTCCCCATCACCTTGGTCTGTAAGCCTCCCCATCACCTCGGTCTGTAAGCCTCCCCCATCACCACGGTCTGTAAGCCTCCTCATCACCTCGGTCTGTAAGCCTCCCCCATCACCTCGGTCTGTAAACCTCCCCATCACCTTGGTCTGTAAGCCTCTTCATCACCTCGGTCTGTAATCCTCCCCCATCACCTCGGTCTGTAATCCTCCCCCATCACCTCGGTCTGTAAGCCTCCTCATCACCTCGGTCTGTAATCCTCCCCCATCACCTCGGTCTGTAATCCTCCCCCATCACCTCGGTCTGTAAGCCTCCTCATCACCTCGGTCTGTAAGCCTCCCCCATCACCTCGGTCTGTAAACCTCCCCATCACCTTGGTCTATAAGCCTCTTCATCACCTCGGTCTGTAAGCCTCCCCCATCACCTCGGTCTGTAAACCTCCCCATCACCTTGGTCTGTAAGCCTCTTCATCACCTCGGTCTGTAATCCTCCCCCATCACCTCGGTCTGTAATCCTCCCCCATCACCTCGGTCTGTAAGCCTCCTCATCACCTCGGTCTGTAATCCTCCCCCATCACCTCGGTCTGTAATCCTCCCCCATCACCTCGGTCTGTAATCCTCCCCCATCACCTCGGTCTGTAAGCCTCCTCATCACCTCGGTCTGTAAGCCTCCCCCATCACCTCGGTCTGTAAGCCTCCCCATCACCTTGGTCTGTAAGCCTCTTCATCACCTCGGTCTGTAAGCCTCCCCCATCACCTCGGTCTGTAAACCTCCCCATCACCTCGGTCTGTAAGCCTCCCCCATCACCACGGTCTGTAAGCCTCCTCATCACCTCGGTCTGTAAGCCTCCCCCATCACCTCGGTCTGTAAACCTCCCCATCACCTTGGTCTGTAAGCCTCTTCATCACCTCGGTCTGTAAGCCTCCCCATCACCTTGGTCTGTAAGCCTCTTCATCACCTCGGTCTGTAAGCCTCCTCATCACCTCGGTCTGTAAGCCTCCCCATCACCTCGGTCTGTAAGCCTCCCCATCACCTCGGTCTGTAAGCCTCTTCATCACCTCGGTCTGTAAGCCTCCCCCTCAGATTACTTTTTCCTGCACAATCTGGATCCTACGTTTGTAGACATCCATCCATGAGGATCCTGGCTGTGTTCGTCAAGCACCAAGGAATATTCTTATTCATACTGGATACAGGGAAAGGAGCCAGAGAGATAGAGAGGGGAGGGGAGAGGGGGGGAGACAGAGAGGGTGAAAGGGAGAGAGAGAGAGATAGGGGGAGAGATAGAGAGGGTGAAAGTGAGTCAGAGCGAGAGCGTGATAATGGGAGAGAGAGTTTATTTCACTTTTGTTTATCTACTTCACATGCTTTGGCAATGTTAACATATGTTTCCCATGCCAATAAAGCCCTTAAATTGAATTGAAGTTGAGAGAGAGAGTGCAAGAGAGAGAGAGGTAACCCACCACACAAATCATAGATATGTAGTGATGAACAGCTGCTGGCCAAATCTATCTAGAAATCAAACTTTCATACCTTTTAATTTCCAAAGGAACTTAAGACCTGTTTTCCAGGAAGGAACGAGAAGAGACATACAGGAAGGAATGAGAAGAGACATGCAGGAAGGAACGAGAAGAGACATGCAGGAAGGAACGAGAAGAGACATGCAGGAAGGAACGAGAAGAGACATACAGGAAGGAACGAGAAGAGACATACAGGAAGGAACGAGAAGAGACATACACCTGCTGCGCCGACATACGGTGATGTCACAGTAACCTCCAGGGTCTCAGACAGGAGTGACCTAATGAGGGTGTGATCACAGTGTGATCCCAGCACTCATACTTACCTCTTATAGGGTAGAAAAGACAGAGCTGAACTTATCCAACAACTTCCTTTTTTACAATCACATGAAGGAGATGATCAACTGAGATCTGGCTTTAATTTTACACCTCCACCTGCCAAGAGTAGGCCTGTAGTGACCACTGTCGACTGATCTTTGCTGTATGAAGGGACGGACACCAGCAGAAAGCAATGGGAGTTTACCATATCCTATCGGAATAGAATTACCTTGAAGAGACTATCACATAGAAATGATGGGAGTTTACCATATCCTATCGGAATAGAATTACCTTGAAGAGACTATCAAATAGAAATGAATGCCTTTCCTGTTGAAATGAGAGGAGGGGTAGATGTCACGTTTCTGAGCTTGAATGAATGACTTGTCTTCAGTCTATGGCTTTCAATTTCTGACATGCATACGGTTGTATTGATCTAGGCCAGGCACGGTGTGTGGTAAATTGATTCTGTCCCCCTGTCAAGATATGGAGAGAGGATGAAACAAGTGTGTGTGTGTGTGCGCGTGCGTGTATGTGTGTGTACGTGCGTGCGAGGCTGACATGCATGATAACATTTGCACGTACACATCTATCAAGGGGTAAAATAATAAGGGCTGTCTACGATAGTACAACCACCCATAGATCAAAGCTGACTCACTCCTATATGGTTTGTGAATGAGTTTATTTCATGTGGCATGTATGAATGGCCTGACAATTCAAAACACACTATCTATACAGTACTTCTACATGCTGATGGAACTGGAAGTGCAGTACTACGAGTTCCATACTTCCATACTGTACCAGGGTTCCATACTGTACCAGGGTTCCATACTGTACCAGGGTTCCATACTGTACCAGGGTTCCTTACTGTATCAGGGTTCCATACTGTACCAGAGTTCCATACTGTACCAGGGTTCCATACTGTACCAGGGTTCCATACTGTATCAGGGTTCCATACTGTATCAGGGTTCCATACTGTACCAGGGTCCTTACTGTACCAGGTTCCATACTGTACCAGGGTTCCATACTGTATCAGGGTTCCATACTATATCAGGGTTCCATACTGTATCAGGGTTCCATACTGTACCAGGGTCCTTACTGTACCAGGTTCCATACTGTACCAGGGTTCCTTACTGTACCAGGGTTCCATACTGTATCAGAGTTCCTTACTGTATCAGGGTTCCTTACTGTACCAGGGTTTCTTACTGTACCAGGGTTCCATAATGTATCAGAGTTCCTTACTGTATCAGGGTTCCATACTGTACCAGGGTTCCTTACTGTACCAGGGTTCCATAATGTATCAGAGTTCCTTACTGTATCAGGGTTCCATACTGTACCAGGGGCCATACTGTATCAGCGTTCCATACTGCACCAGGGTTCCATACTGTACCAGGGTTCCATACTGTATCAGCGTTCCATACTGTATCAGTGTTCCATACTGTATCAGGGTTCCATACTGCACCAGGGTTCCATAATGTATCAGCGTTCCATACTGCACCGGGGTTCCATACTGCACCAGGGTTCCATACTGTTCCATACTGTACCAGGGTTCCATACTGTACCAGGGTTCCATACTGTATCAGAGTTCCATACTGTACCAGGGTTCCATACTGTACCAGGGTTACATTCTCCCATATCTTACCAGGGTTCCGTTCTTCCATATCTTACCAGAGTTCCGTTCTTCCATATTTTATCAGGGTTCCATTCTTCCATATCTTACTAGGGTTCCATTCTTGCATATCTTACCAGGGTTCCATTCTTCCATATTTTACCAGAGTTCCATTCTTCCATATCTTACCAGGGTTCCATTCTTCCATATTTTATCAGGGTTCCATTCTTCCATATCTTACTAGGGTTCCATTCTTCCATATCTTACCAGGGTTCCATTCTTCCATATTTTACCAGGGTTCCGTTCTTCCATATCTTACCAGGGTTCCCTAATTCCATATTTTACAAGGATTCCATTCTTCCATATCTTACCAGGGTTCCATTCTTCCATATCTTACAAGAGTTCCATTCTTTCATATCTTACAAGGGTTCTATTCTTTCATATCTTACAAAGGTTCCATTCTTCCATATCTTACCAGGGTTCCAATCTTTGATATCTTACCAGGGTTCCATTCTTTTATATCTTACCAGGGTTCCGTTCTTCCATATCTTACCAGGGTTCCATAATTCCATATTTTACAAGAGTTCCATAATTCCATTCTTCCTTAAAATACCTTTTTAAGGATAGTTGATTTTTGTGAATCTATCCTTTCTCCTAGAATGTATGCCTGCCTATAAGAATCACCTGAGATTCAAATCAAACCACACCACCACATCCTGCAGTAAGACAGTGTAATACCTTTGAGTTACGCTGCCTGTACATTTAGGTGAGGGTCTGAAGTCCTTAGAGTTGTGTATGTTTCCAGTGTACTCTACCTTTTAACAGCTGTGATTGATCACCTGCAGTGGAACAGTACATCTTTGTCTGAGCTCTGAGTCTGTTAGTCTGTAGCAAATGGCAGCCTATTCCCTACTCAGCACACTACTTTTGACCAGAGCCCTATACAGGGAACAGGGTGCTAATTGGGATACGAGAGGAGTCTACCTTCAGTGTGAGGCGTCTCCTCTGAGGATAGTCATCAACAGCCTGGAGAAACACCAACACTATGTAGTAAACATGGTCTTAATGCATCCATTACATTTAATGTCAGTTCATATTTTATTAGAAATAAAATGTACTGCACTTTTTTTTTTTAGAAAGAGCTATTAATAATTGTAAATAAAATACACATTTTGGTGGATATGAAATCAGATATTTCATATCAGATTTTGAAGCCATTTTTTTTAACTATACAACAAACAGCACAGACAATGCAACACTGGAATAAAACAGACATCTCCTGTAAATAACATTTAATATATCCAGACATTATGATTATTTTGTAAAGCAAAAACAATCTTTCTCCGATTGAGTTCAAGCCAGTTGAATAGGGCTGTGTAAAAAAAAAAATCACTGGCTGGAGCTGTCCTTAGGAGGGTATCTTAAGGTCATTACTGTCCTCTGAGCTCTCTGAGCCTAACTTGATAAATCCAGAAGGGCATTTGCCCTTCAAACTGGACCATTTGCTCCAGGCCCACCTCGGTTTAGGGCCCTAATCTAATACCATCTGTCTGCTCAGGAAGAAAAATTGTAAAAAATTGTTTGTGAAAAAAAAATGAGCGTCCACTAATCAAAAATAACAGTCAGCTCCATTTAGTGGACCTCAGAGAATTTCTTCTTTTAGGCCTCAGAGGAGAAAGTAAATGTAGTCAATTATGGCTGAGTGATTCACCATGGCAACGTACCAGCTCTACATCAGCGGCTCATTGTGCAGTATGAAGACGATCATGGCTACAAAGTGGGGATTCAAGTTTATTTCAATGACTTAAGAGTGTATATTTGTTTGGAATAGAAATATATATATTTCTATATCATTAGAGTGAATTGTATTTTACCTGCATATAGGCCTAAGTCACAGTTTCCTATGCTCATCATAATGGACTGCATCACCGTTTCCTCTACTCATCATAATGGACTACATCACCGTTTCCTGTACTCATCATAATGGACTACATCACCGTTTCCTGTACTCATCATAATGGACTACATCACCGTTTCCTATACTCATCATAATGGACTACATCACCGTTTCCTCTACTCATCATAATGGACTACATCACCGTTTCCTCTACTCATCATAATGGACTACATCACCGTTTCCTCTACTCATCATAATGGACTACATCACCGTTTCCTCTACTCATCATAATGGACTACATCACCGTTTCCTCTACTCATCATAATGGACTACATCACCGTTTCCTCTACTCATCATAATGGACTACATCACCGTTTCCTCTACTCATCATAATGGACTACGTCACCGTTTCCTCTACTCATCATAATGGACTACATCACCGTTTCCTCTACTCATCATAATGGACTACGTCACCGTTTCCTCTACTCATCATAATGGACTACATCACCGTTTCCTCTACTCATCATAATGGACTACATCACCGTTTCCTCTACTCATCATAATGGACTACATCACCGTTTCCTCTACTCATCATAATGGACTACATCACCGTTTCCTATACTCATCATAATGGACTACATCACCGTTTCCTATACTCATCATAATGGACTACATCACCGTTTCCTCTACTCATCATAATGGACTACAACACCGTTTCCTCTACTCATCATAATGGACTACATCACCGTTTCCTCTACTCATCATAATGGATTAAATCACCGTTTCCTATACTCATCATAATGGACTACATCACCGTTTCCTCTACTCATCATAATGGACTACATCACCGTTTCCTATACTCATCATAATGGACTACATCACCGTTTCCTCTACTCATCATAATGGACTACAACACCGTTTCCTCTACTCATCATAATGGACTACATCACCGTTTCCTCTACTCATCATAATGGACTACATCACCGTTTCCTCTACTCATCATAATGGATTAAATCACCGTTTCCTATACTCATCATAATGGACTACATCACCGTTTCCTCTACTCATCATAATGGACTACATCACCGTTTCCTCTACTCATCATAATGGACTACATCACCGTTTCCTCTACTCATCATAATGGATTACATCACTGTTTCCTAAACTCATCATTTTCCTGTACCCAACAGTTTCCTGTACTCATCATAAAGGGCCTCATCAGTTTCCTGTACCCAATAGTTTCCTGTACTCATCATAAAGGACTACATCACAGTTTCCTATACTCATCATTTTCCTGTACTCATCATTTCCTGTACTCATCATAAAGGACCTCATCAGTTTCCTATACTCATCATAAAGGACCTCATCAGTTTCCTATACTCATCATAAAGGACCTCATCAGTTTCCTATACTCATCATAAAGGACCTCATCAGTTTCCTGTACTCATCTTGCTGACAAAGCAGTCCCAAAGGGTTCACAATGTGAAGTGATAAAAGGTATGTAGTTTTTAGATTTACAGATGTTACAGAGAGACATTTCACCCATTTTACAGAGATTGTAAATATAGTTACTTTCACGTGTCACATTGCAGTCAGCGGGCTTCAGGTGCCCCTGAAGTCTCCTCGGCATGTCTGCCATGACAAACAGGATTACCACCAATTGATTTGGCACCTGCTATCAAACCTAGTCCCCATTCCTCTCCTCCTCTCTCCTTTCTTCCTGCCATCTATCTATCCATCCATCCTTTCTATCCTTCAGCCAGACAGCCACCCTCCTCATCTCCTTACCTCTTTCCCTCCCTCCAATGCATCTATCCTCTCCCTCCTCCAAACAGCCTCTCGTCTCCCCTCCTCTCCTCTCTCCTCTTATCCCATCCATCCATCCTCTCCTTCCTCTAACCAGCCCATCTCTCCCCAGCAGATACCAAGCTCATTCACAGGCCTTCCAGTGTCTCTCTTTGTCTCAGTGTCCTCCAGTGTCTCTCTGAGTGTCTCAGTGTCCCCCAGTGTCTCTCTGAGTGTCTCAGTGTCCCCCAGTGTCTCTCTGAGTGTCTCAGTGTCCCCCAGTGTCTCTCTCAGTGTCTCAGTGTCCTCCAGTGTGTCTCAGTGTCCTCCAGTGTCTCTCTGAGTGTCGCAGTGTCCTCCAGTGTCTCTCTTTGTCTCAGTGTCCTCCAGTGTCTCTCTTTGTCCCAGTCTCCTCCAGTGTCTCTCTTTGTCTCAGTGTCCTCCAGTGTCTCTCTTTGTCTCAGTCTCCTCCAGTGTCTCTCAGTGTCTCAGTGTCCTCCAGTGTCTCTCTTTGTCTCAGTGTCTCTCTCTCTCAGTGTCCTCCAGTCTCACTTTGTCTCAGTGCCTCTCTCTCACTGTTCTCCAGTCTCTCTGTCTCAGTGTCTCTCTCTGTGTCCTCCAGTCTCTCTTTGTCTCTGTGTCCTCCAGTCTCTCTTTGTCTCAGCGTCCTCCAGTCTCTCTTTGTCTCAGCGTCCTCCAGTCTCTCTTTGTCTCAGCGTCCTCCAGTCTCTCTTTGTCTCAGCGTCCTCCAGTCTCTCTCTCTCTCTCCCCCTGTCTCTCTCCTGCAGCCCACCCTCCTCCATTCCAAGCCGCCTCCCAAAATGGAGAAGCTGGACGTTACTATCCAGTCAGCTGTCAGCTGAAATGAGTGCCCACATTTTTGCATTCATGTTTTGCTCTGAGGACAGAGCACAAATTGGGCTTAAGTGCTCCAGAGACTGAGTGACACCGGTTCCAACACAAGGAGGCCATTCTCAGTTAGATGAGGGGGGTGGCGGGGGGGGGGGGATTGTCTGAATGAGAGGCAAGGTGTTAAGAGAGAGAGACAGAGAGAGAGAGAGAGACACACACTTAGGCTAGGAAGATATACTGTAGAGCAATTATCTTGAAGCCCCTACACTATACTTCCCACCCCCTGTCAGGACCCCTGTGCTGAGATGAGGCTGTGAAACAAGGCATTAACCCGACACACAGAGAGAGAGAGAAAAGGGCAACCAGTGAAGAACAAACACCATTGTAAATACAACCCATATTTATGCTTATTTATTTTATCTTGTGTCCTTTAACCATTTGTACATTGTTAAAACACTGTATATATATAATATATATATAATATGACATTTGTAATGTCTTTATTGTTTTGAAACTTCTGTATGTGTAATGTTTACTGTTAAATTTTGTTGTTTTTCACTTTATATATTCACTTTATATATTATCTACCTCACTTGCTTTGGCAATGTTAACACATGTTTCCCATGCCAATAAAGCCCTTGAATTGAATTGAATTGAATTGAATTGAGAGAGAGAGAGAGAGAGATGCAGTATAGAAACGTACAGCAGCCAGCTGCCTTCCTTCCTGTAGACCTGATAACCACTCCACAGCCCTCTGCAATCCCTCTATTGGCCCGCCAGAAACACAACTAACAATGGCACTGATTGTAACGTGGAGAACAGAGATGTGTTCCGCTTGAACCTGACCACAAATGTCACAGCAGCTCAGAATAGGGACTCAGTTATTATGGTACATACTAAAGTCATGGTAAATACTAAAGTAATGGTACATACTACAATCATGGTACATAATACAATTATGGTACATACTACACTTGTGGTACATACTACAATCATGGTACATACTACAATCATGGTACATACTACAATCATGGTACATACTACAATCATGATACATACTACACGTGTGGTACATACTACAATCATGATACATACTACACTTGTGGTACATACTACAATCATGGTACGTACTACAATGGTGGTACATACTAAAGTCATGGTACATACAACAATCATGGTACATACTAAAGTCACGTACATACTACAATTATGATACATACTACAATCATGGCACATACTACAATCATGGTACATACTACAATTGTGGTACATACTAAAGGCATGGTACATACAACAATCATGGTACATACTAAAGTCACGGTACATACTACAATTATGGTACATACTACAATCATGGCACATACTACATTCATGGTACATACTACAATTGTGGTACATACTAAAGTCATGGTACATACAACAATTATGGTACATACTACAATTATGGTACATACTAACGTCACAATACATACTACAATCATGGTACATACTACAATTGTGGTACATACTAAAGTCATGGTACATACAACAATTAGAGAGAGAAAGAGAGAGAGAAGCACAGAGAAAGAGAGAGAGGAAGAGAGAGATAGATGAAGAGCGAGAGAAGAAGAAGAGAGAGAGAAGAAGAGCGAGCGAGAGAGATACACGCCTCAGCTTGATCCCTTAGCACTCAGATGCTGCTCATTAACACACCAGACCTAACACTAGAGACTGACTTAACGAGGTGTGTTTCAGACTGAATACTGAACACATGTTTCCCATGCCAATAAAGCCCTTGAATTGAATTGAATTGAATTGAGAGAGGGAGGAGAGAGAGAGATGCAGTATAGAAACGTACAGCAGCCAGCTGCCTTCCTTCCTGTAGACCTGATAACCACTCCACAGCCCTCTGCAATCCCTCTATTGGCCCGCCAGAAACACAACTAACAATGGCACTGATTGTAACGTGGAGAACAGAGATGTGTTCCGCTTGAACCTGACCACAAATGTCACAGCAGCTCAGAATAGGGACTCAGTTATTATGGTGCATACTAAAGTCATGGTAAATACTAAAGTAATGGTACATACTACAATCATGGTACATAATACAATTATGGTACATACTACACTTGTGGCACATACTACAATTATGGTACATACTACAATCATGATACATACTACAATCATGGTACATACTACAATCATGATACATACTACACTTGTGGTACATACTACAATCATGATACATACTACACTTGTGGTACATACTAAAGTAATGGTACATACAACAATCATGGTACATACTAAAGTCACGGTACATACAACAATTATGGTACATACTACAATCATGGCACATACTACAATCATGGTACATACTACAATTGTGGTACATACTAAAGTCATGGTACATACACCAATTATGGTACATACTGCAATTATGGTACATGCTAACGTCACGGTACATACAACAATTATGGTACATACTACAATCATGGCACATACTACAATCATGGTACATACTACAATTGTGGTACATACTAAAGTCATGGTACATACAACAATTAGAGAGAGAAAGAGAGAGAGAAGCACAGAGAAAGAGAGAGGAAGAGAGAGATAGATGAAGAAGAGAGAAGAAGAGCGAGCGAGAGAGATACACGCCTCAGCTTGATCCCTTAGCAATCAGATGCTGCTCATTAACACACCAGACCTAACACTAGAGACTGACTCAACGAGGTGTGTTTCAGACTGAATACTAGAGACTGACTCAAAGAGGAGTGTGTTTCAGAATGAATACTAGAGACTGACTCAAAGAGGAGTGTGTTTCAGACTGAACACTAGAGACTGACTCAGAGGTGTGTTTCAGACTTATCACTAGAGACTAACTCAAAGAGGTGTGTTTCAGACTGAAGACTAGAGACTGACTCAAAGAGGAGTGTGTTTCAGACTGAATACTAGAGACTGACTCAGAGGAGTGTGTTTCAGACTGAACACTAGGGACTGACTCAAAGAGGAGTGTGTTTCAGACTGAATACTAGAGACTGACTCAAAGAGGATTGTGTTTCAGACTGAACACTAGAGACTGACTCAGAGGAGTGTGTTTCAGACTGAAGACTAGAGACTGACTCAAAGAGGAGTGTGTTTCAGACTGAACACTAGAGACTGACTCAAAGAGGAGTGTGTTTCAGACTGAACACTAGAAACTGACTCAAAGAGGAGTGTGTTTCAGACTGAATACTAGAGACTGACTCAGAGGAGTGTGTTTCAGACTGAACACTAGAGACTGACTTAGAGAGGAGTGTGTTTCAGACTGAACACTAGAAACTGACTCAAAGAGGAGTGTGTTTCAGACTGAATACTAGAGACTGACTTAGAGAGGAGTGTGTTTCAGACTGAACACTAGAGACTGACTCAAAGAGGAGTGTGTTTCAGACTGAACACTAGAGACTGACTTAGAGAGGAGTGTGTTTCAGACTGAACACTAGAGACTGAGTCAGAGGAGTGTGTTTCAGACTGAACACTAGAGACTGACTTAGAGAGGAGTGTGTTTCAGACTGAACACTAGAGACTGAGTCAGAGGAGTGTGTTTCAGACTGAACACTAGAGACTGACTTAGAGAGGAGTGTGTTTCAGACTGAACACTAGAGACTGACTCAAAGAGGAGTGTGTTTCAGACTGAAGACTAGAGACTGACTCAAAGAGGAGTGTGTTTCAGACTGAACACTAGAGACTGACTCAGAGGAGTGTGTTTCAGACACATTCAGCCATAACATAACATAATTGATGTACTTCGGTATAGACATCAGTCAAAGGAAAATAATATTGCACAACATCTGTGGCGAATACATTGTGGAAGATAATACAATTCATCATTTCCACTGTCATACTTTTATTTCATAAATGGCTCTTATTGATATTCAAACACTTGAATCAGGTTTTTTTTTTCTTATTTTCAGAACAAACAAGTCAACAAATATGCTTTCTCCCCCCGAATATACCCAACATAGCCTTCTGTACAGTTGAACACATCTACATACACTGCACCGGGTCTTAAATATGTACGCTGTCACGCACAGATCAAATCAAATCAAATCAAATGTATTTATATAGCCCTTCGTACATCAGCTGATATCTCAAAGTGCTGTAACAGAAACCCCAGCCTAAAACCCCCCAAACAGCAAGCAATGCAGGTGTAGAAGCACGGTGGCTAGGGGAAAAACTCCCTAGAAAAGGGCCAGAACCCAGGAAGAGTTACTCTGTTAGAGACTAGAGATTTCATTAGAGGAATATTTCCATTCAGGGGGTTTCCTTTCTTTATGGAACACCAGGAAGAAAGGGAACGGTCAGCACCCCAGATACCGGCTCTGTCAAGTCCAAGACTCCTTCTCCCCCTCAGAATAGAAACAGGCACCATTATTCCTGGCGAGGAGCAGGTGAGCCAGGGTTAAAGGTCACGGAGACCTGATTCCGCATCCCAAATGGCACCCGGGTGCCCTATGCGGTGCACGCCCAGAGGAGGCCAGGGTCAAAAGTAGTGAGCTTAATAAGGGAGTGGGTGCCAAATAGTCTGCCGTTTTAGGGGCACACATCCAGAGAAAGTCTTCTAGGAATGAAAAGGGAAAACAGCTCAGGAAGGAGGATAAAGAGACTGTCTGTTAAAGATTCTGACACCTCACTATAACGTAGGATTTCTGAGCCACTTGGGGCTCCTGGGAGGACTTCAACAGATGCTTCCCTGTAAATGTGGGCTTTGTAATTTCTGACAAGCCCAATGGAAATGTCATCAGCAGCCATACTACACCATGCTGTTATTATTCAAACCGCTCAATAAGAGAAAAGAGGTTTTTATGTTTGTTTTTTTGCTGTTGTTGCTTTAGGCAGCTGCATAGTCTGACCATCCTTGTATTTTCTAAGGAGACAATTCTACGGATTTCTTCAATGTGAGCTTTTCCCGAATCCTGAAACTTATTTAATTCTACCCTTACATTAAATACGGTGAACTTTATTCACAAATGGATGACGATATGTTTGAGGTTTTAGAAGGCTTCATGAACGTGGGCACACAGAGAAACATGTGGACATACTCACCAACACATTATTTCTGTGGTACAAACCAACAATTCGATGTATTTGAGATCTTAAACTCACAGCTCTCTTCGGTTACATAACGTAAAACCCAACAAATAGCACAATTCTATAAACTTTGACATTGACTTTATGAAAAGGCCTTTGTGTCCTATTCAGCCATAACTCATTTATTTAAAAAAAAAAAACATATTGATTTGGGTGAATTTCAACAAGGTAAACAAGGCACTACAAACCACTACAAATCTCTGTATTCATACTTTGATCTGAAATAAAGATGTGTAAATCCATTTGAAATGTGCCTACTGTGTGTTATTGTGAATAGATTTTGATAACCCTGAGATTGAACTCAATTGAGCAAGGGTGAAAATCCAACTTAAGAAATTCCATGGTTTGGATTTAATTACAGTGCCTTGCGAAAGTATTCGGCCCCCTTGAACTTTGCGACCTTTTGCCACATTTCAGGCTTCAAACATAAAGATATAAAACTGTATTTTTTTGTGAAGAATCAACAACAAGTGGGACTCAATCATGAAGTGGAACGACATTTATTGGATATTTCAAACTTTTTTAACAAATCAAAAACTGAAAAATTTGGCGTGCAAAATTATTCAGCCCCCTTAAGTTAATACTTTGTAGCGCCACCTTTTGCTGCGATTACAGCTGTAAGTCGCTTGGGGTATGTCTCTATCAGTTTTGCACATCGAGAGACTGAAATGTTTTCCCATTCCTCCTTGCAAAACAGCTCGAGCTCAGTGAGGTTGGATGGAGAGCATTTGTGAACAGCAGTTTTCAGTTCTTTCCACAGATTCTCGATTGGATTCAGGTCTGGACTTTGACTTGGCCATTCTAACACCTGGATATGTTTATTTTTGAACCATTCCATTGTAGATTTTGCTTTATGTTTTGGATCATTGTCTTGTTGGAAGACAAATCTCCGTCCCAGTCTCAGGTCTTTTGCAGACTCCATCAGGTTTTCTTCCAGAATGGTCCTGTATTTGGCTCCATCCATCTTCCCATCAATTTTAACCATCTTCCCTGTCCCTGCTGAAGAAAAGCAGGCCCAAACCATGATGCTGCCACCACCATGTTTGACAGTGGGGATGGTGTGTTCAGCTGTGTTGCTTTTACGCCAAACATAACGTTTTGCATAGTTGCCAAAAAGTTCAATTTTTGTTTCATCTGACCAGAGCACCTTCTTCCACATGTTTGGTGTGTCTCCCAGGTGGCTTGTGGCAAACTTTAAACGACACTTTTTATGGATATCTTTAAGAAATGGCTTTCTTCTTGCCACTCTTCCATAAAGGCCAGATTTGTGCAATATACGACTGATTGTTGTCCTATGGACAGAGTCTCCCACCTCAGCTGTAGATCTCTGCAGTTCATCCAGAGTGATCATGGGCCTCTTGGCTGCATCTCTGATCAGTCTTCTCCTTGTATGAGCTGAAAGTTTAGAGGGACGGCCAGGTCTTGGTAGATTTGCAGTGGTCTGATACTCCTTCCATTTCAATATTATCGCTTGCACAGTGCTCCTTGGGATGTTTAAAGCTTGGGAAATCTTTTTGTATCCAAATCTGGCTTTAAACTTCTTCACAACAGTATCTCGGACCTGCCTGGTGTGTTCCTTGTTCTTCATGATGCTCTCTGCGCTTTCAACGGACCTCTGAGACTATCACAGTGCAGGTGCATTTATACGGAGACTTGATTACACACAGGTGGATTGTATTTACCATCATTAGTCATTTAGGTCAACATTGGATCATTCAGAGATCCTCACTGAACTTCTGGAGAGAGTTTGCTGCACTGAAAGTAAGGTGGCTGAATAATTTTGCACGGACAATTTTTCAGTTTTTGATTTGTTCAAAAAGTTTGAAATATCCAATAAATGTTGTTTCACTTCATGATTGTGTCCCACTTGTTGTTGATTCTTCACAAAAAAATACAGTTTTATATCTTTATGTTTGAAGCCTGAAATGTGGCAAAAGGTCGCAAAGTTCAAGGGGGCCGAATACTTTCGCAAGGCACTGTATATTAAATTACTATGGTCTTCTGTGTTGTAACTGTCTATTGTCTGACTGTGTTGTAACTGTCTATTGTCTGACTGTGTTGTAACTGTCTATTGTCTGACTGTTGTAACTGTCTGTTGTCTGACTGTGTTGTAACAGTCTGACTGTGTTGTAACTGTCTGTTGTCTGACTGTGTTGTAACTGTCTGATGTCTGACTGTTGTAACTGTCTATTGTCTGACTGTGTTGTAACTGTCTGTTGTCTGACTGTGTTGTAACGGTCTATTGTCTGACTGTGTTGTAACTGTCTATTGTCTGACTATGTTGTAACTGTCTATTGTCTGACTGTGTTGTAACTGTCTATTGTCTGACTGTGTTGTAACTGTCTATTGTCTGACTGTTGTAACTGTCTGTTGTCTGACTGTGTTGTAACTGTCTATTGTCTGACTGTGTTGTAACTGTCTATTGTCTGACTGTGTTGTAACTGTCTATTGTCTGACTGTGTTGTAACTGTCTATTGTCTGACTGTGTTGTAACTGTCTATTGTCTGACTGTGTTGTAACTGTCTATTGTCTGACTGTTGTAACTGTCTGTTGTCTGACTGTGTTGTAACAGTCTGACTGTGTTGTAACTGTCTGTTGTCTGACTGTGTTGTAACTGTCTATTGTCTGACTGTGTTGTAACTGTCTATTGTCTGACTGTTGTAACTGTCTGTTGTCTGACTGTGTTGTAACAGTCTGACTGTGTTGTAACTGTCTGTTGTCTGACTGTGTTGTAACTGTCTATTGTCTGACTGTGTTGTAACTGTCTATTGTCTGACTGTTGTAACTGTCTGTTGTCTGACTGTGTTGTAACAGTCTGACTGTGTTGTAACTGTCTGTTGTCTGACTGTGTTGTAACTGTCTGATGTCTGACTGTTGTAACTGTCTGTTGTCTGACTGTTGTAACTGTCTGTTGTCTGACTGTGTTATAACTGTCTATTGTCTTCTATGTTGCAACTGTCTATTGTCTGACTGTGTTGTAACTGTCTGTTGTCTGACTGTGTTGTAACGGTCTATTGTCTGACTGTGTTGTAACTGTCTATTGTCTGACTGTGTTGTAACTGTCTATTGTCTGACTATGTTGTAACTGTCTATTGTCTGACTGTGTTGTAACTGTCTATTGTCTGACTGTGTTGTAACTGTCTATTGTCTGACTGTGTTGTAACTGTCTATTGTCTGACTGTTGTAACTGTCTATTGTCTGACTGTGTTGTAACTGTCTTTTGTCTGACTATGTTGTAACTGTCTATTGTCTGACTGTGTTGTAACTGTCTATTGTCTGACTGTTGTAACTGTCTGTTGTCTGACTGTGTTGTAACAGTCTGACTGTGTTGTAACTGTCTGTTGTCTGACTGTGTTGTAACTGTCTATTGTCTGACTGTGTTGTAACTGTCTATTGTCTGACTGTTGTAACTCTGTTGTCTGACTGTTGTAACTGTCTGTTGTCTGACTGTGTTGTAACAGTCTGACTGTGTTGTAACTGTCTGTTGTCTGACTGTGTTGTAACTGTCTGTTGTCTGACTGTGTTGTAACTGTATATTGTCTGACTGTTGTAACTGTCTGATGTCTGACTGTTGTAACTGTCTGTTGTCTGACTGTTGTAATTGTCTGTTGTCTGACTGTTGTAACTGTCTGTTGTCTGACTGTGTTGTAACTGTCTATTGTCTGACTGTGTTGTAACTGTCTGTTGTCTGACTGTGTTGTAACTGTCTATTGTCTGACTATGTTGTAACTGTCTATTGTCTGACTGTGTTGTAACTGTCTGTTGTCTGACTGTGTTGTAACTGTCTATTGTCTGACTATGTTGTACCTGCAGTTCATTTAGATATACAGTATATTATCACACTGTTTATCAAAATAATCTCTGTTTCGCTCAAGCCTCGTTGTGAGTATGCAGTGCTACTCAAAAACAGTCAGTCCTCAAGGGTTCTAGATTCCTAGAACTAGATATAATAGACAGGAGTAAACAGGGTTCTCGATTCCTAGAACTAGATATAATAGACAGGACTAAACATAGGGTTCTAGATTCCTAGAACTAGATATAATAGACAGGACTAAACAGGGTTTTAGATTCCAAGAACTAGATATAATAGACAGGAATAAACATAGGCTTCTAGATTCCTAGAACTAGATATAATAGACAGGACTAAACATAGGCTTCTAGATTCCTAGAACTAGAAATATAGACAGGACTAAACATAGGGTTTTAGATTCATAGAACTAGATATAATAGACAGGAGTAAACACAAGGGTTGTAGATTCCTAGAACTAGATATAACAGACAGGACTGAGACAGGACTAAATGTCACCACTACAGACAAGTTAAACCACATCTTCAAGGACAACTGTCTGGGAGAGCAGCACCAGTGGCACAGCACAGTGAGTTGTGGGCTCCATCCAAAAACCCACTATGACTACCATATATATTTCATTTAGCTCCGGGCAGCTATTTCCCAAGGGACATTTGAAATGCCCCATCAAATGATGCAATGTTCCCTTTCACTGGACTTGTGTTGTGTGTGCCTAAAAGCTGGGAGCCACATTCATCTTTGAAATAACCCAATGCCTTTTCTGGCTGGCCTGGTGGGCGTGTTACTAGACTGTTCTATTTGTCGTGTGTGTCGGAGCGAGGGACAATCTGTTCTGTCTGTTGTGTCTGGCCCTAACACACTGACATGCTACACATCAGAGGGTTAGGCTGAGGAGCTAATATGTTTACAGCCTAACTCATTTATTTGTTGTCAGCTAATAGTTGTAGCTTTCGTGATTGACCAACCTCATGGTCCTGACCCTGTGAATCCATATGACTGCTTTCATATTCTGCTTGAGAGCATCACTAATGACAGCATCAGCAATGACAGCATCAACAGTGACAGCATCAACAATGACAGCATCACTAATGACAGCATCAGCAATGACAGCATCACCAATGACAGCATCACAAATGACAGCATCGCCAATGACAGCATCACCAATGACAGCATCAGCAATGACAGCATCACCAATGACAGCATCGCCAATGACAGCATCACCAATGGCAGTATCACCAATGACAGCATCAGCAATGACAGCATCACCAATGACAGCATCACAAATTACAGTATAACCAATGACAGCATCACCAATGACAGCATCAGCAATGACAGCATCACCAATGACAGTATAACCAATGAGAGCATCACTAATGACAGAATCAACAATGACAGCATCGCCAATGACAGCATCACCAATGACAGCATCAGCAATGACAGCATGACCAATGACAGCATCGCCAATTACAGCATCGCCAATGGCAGTATCACCAATGACACCATCACAAATGACAGTATCACCAATGCCAGCATCAACAATGACAGCATCGCCAATGACAGCATCACCAATGACAGCATCAACAATGACAGCATCACTAATGACAGCATCAGCAATGACAGCATCACCAATGACAGCATCACAAATGACAGTATAACCAATGACAGCATCACCAATGACAGCATCAGCAATGAGAGCATCACTAATGACAGAATCAACAATGACAGCATCGCCAATGACAGCATCGCCAATGACAGCATCGCCAATGACAGCATCAACAATGACAGCATCAACAATGACAGCATCATTTCTCTCTCTGTGCACCTGGTTATCAGGGGAATTTGGGAAGGTTGTGGCTGGTTTCTCTCTCTCTGTACACCTGGTTATCAGGGGGCTTTGGGAAGGTTGTGGCTGGTTTCTCTCTCTCTGTACACCTGGTTATCAGGGGGTTTTGGGAAGGTTGTGGCTGGTTTCTCTCTCTGTACACCTGGTTATCAGGGTAATTTGGTAAGGTGGTGGCTGGTTTCTCTCTCTCTGTACACCTGGTTATCAGGGGGATTTGGGAAGGTTGTGGCTGGTTTCTCTCTCTCTGTACACCTGGTTATCAGGGGGTTTTGGGAAGGTTGTGGCTGGTTTCTCTCTCTCTGTACACCTGGTTATCAGGGGGATTTGGGAAGGTTGTGGCTGGTTTCTCTCTCTCTGTACACCTGGTTATCAGGGGGAATATTTAGTTACATCATAAAATGATAAAACGTAAGCCTTCTGCCTACGCAAACTGGGACTATATAATAACATTAAATTAACAAGTCCAGACGTTATTCTTTTCACTTACTACTTTTATTTAAGACATTTAAAAACATCAAATTTGCCTGTTCAATTCTAGTTCAGTAAAAGACACCCAGTTCTCACCTTCTTTTTCAACAACGTCTTCAGAAAATGATTATTTTGTGTTTTAATTTCAGCACCCATACATCCTGTGGTTTATAACTACAACACACACACACACACACACACAGACAGACAGACAGACAGACAGACAGACAGACAGACAGACAGACAGACAGACACAGACAGACAGACAGACAGACACACACACCGTGAGCGTTGATAATTGAACATGCAGATAGCAGAGCAGAGAAGGCCATATGAAAATATATATCCCGACATATAATTTAACAGTTCCATTTGCGAAATAATAACGGTTTCTCGCAATTATTTCTCCCAGGGAAAAGAGAGCGGGTGCGGTAGGGAAATCCCGGTAAATCTCAGGAACCCGGTTCCCGCCACTACACCCTGCTCCCATCCTGTTTTATCACAGTTCACTTTTCATACCTCCATTTGGTCCGTTAGGTAGGTGGGTAGTGATATTAATCTACGACCTCAGTGATTGGATGTGACGATAAATGATCGGAGAGGGAGAGTATTCTCCCGAGGTCCATTTCCTTGACACGGCTCTAGATTATGTCCCACCACAGATCCATCATCGGCTCCCAGACCCAGACTTGAGTCCCAAATCACACTCTATTCCCCTTTTCAGTGCACTACTTTTGACCAGAGACATCATAGAGCGCTATACATAGGGAATAGGGTTCTGTTTGGGTTGCAGTCCCGGGCCTCAAAGTCACAAGACCACCAAATGGAAAGGAAAAAGGACATTTGGAGAAGATATCAACCTACTCTAGAAACCAACTGCTCCATTATTTTACACTTCCTGGCAGTCCTGGACCACTGGGGATCGTTTTTGTAATTCCTTTCGTACATTAAGGAATTCATTATTTGAAACCGTACTGCCAGAGCTCTAGACATCCCGATATGACTCTCTGCAGTGGCCCGAAGCTCTGGTGGGTTTTTCCCCCCTTCAGACAGGGCCGGTGTTCCAAATGGAACCATATTCCCTTTGTAGTGCACTACTTTTGACCAGAGCCCTATGGTGGCTCCGGTGGAAACAAATAAAGTGCACTACTATAAAAGGGGGGAAAAGGGGGGTGCTATTTGGGAGGTAGCCTGGGTTTCCTTTTCCCAGTGAGCTGACATTGATCTATCCTTGAGGTGTTTACCTACAGGACCTGGTCAGACTCTAAACTAAGGTCTGTGGACATATAAAAAAAAAAAACTGATATATGAATCAAACCGTAATGATTTTGTTGTCCAGCTCTCATGTTGACCTGTAAATTGGGTGTACTGTAATACTGTATCGGCCACCAACAGGGCGACTAGCTGAGTGTAGATGGAGCGTCCTAGCAAGACTGATGAGTTTATAAGAAATGAGTGTTGCCAACAAAAAAAAAAAGAAGTACTTTTTTAGATTTATAATAGACCATCACACCGTCATCATACCGTTCAAAAGTTTGGGGTCACTTAGAAATGTCCTTGTTTTGGTAAGAAAAGCACATTTTTTGGTGCATTAATAAAATAACATCATATTGATCGGAAATACAGTGTAGATATTGTTAATGTTGTAAATGACTATTGCAGCTGGAAACGGCTGATTTTTAATGGGATCTCTACATAGGCGTACAGAGGCCCATTATCAGCAACCATCACTCCTGTGTTCCAATGGCACGTTGTGTTAGCTAATCCAAGTTTATCATTTTAAAAGGCTAATTGATCATTAGAAAACCCTTTTGCAATTATGTTAGAACAGCTGAAAACTGTTGTTCTGATTAAATAATCAATTAAACTGGCCTTCTTTAGACTAGTTGAGTATTTGGAGCATCAGCATTTGTGGGTTTGATTACGGGCTCAAAATGGCCAGAAACAAAGACCTTTCTTCTGAAACTCATCAGTCTATTCTTGTTCTGCGTGAAATTGCCAAGAAACTGAAGATCTCGTAAGCGCGTAGCGTGTAAAAAATCCTCTGTCCAGTTCCAAACTGCCTCTAGAAGGAACGTCAGCACAATAACTGTTCGTTGGGAGCTTCATGAAATGGGTTTCCATGGCTGAGCAGCCGCACACAAGCCTAAGATCACCATGCTCAATGCCAAGCATCCGCTGGAGTGGTGTAAAGCTCACCGCCAATGACAATTGGAACGCCGACTGCGAGCCAGGAGGCCTAATCGCCTAACATCATTGCCCGAACTCACTAATGCTCTTGTGGCTGAATGGAAGCAAGTCCCCGCAGCAATGTTCCAACATTGGAAAACCTTCCTAGAAGAGTGGAGGCTGTTATAGCAGCAATGTTCCAACATCTAGTGGAAAACCTTCCTAGAAGAGTGGAGACTGTTATAGCAGCAATGTTCCAACATCTAGTGGAAAACCTTCCTAGAAGAGTGGAGACTGTTATAGCAGCAATGTTCCAACATCTAGTGGAAAACCTTCCTAGAAGAGTGGAGACTGTTATAGCAGCAATGTTCCAACATCTAGTGGAAAACCTTCCTAGAAGAGTGGAGACTGTTATAGCAGCAATGTTCCAACATCTAGTGGAAAACCTTCCCAGAAGAGAGGAGGCTGTTATAGCAGCAATGTTCCAACATCTAGTGGAAAACCTTCCTAGAAGAGTGGAGACTGTTATAGCAGCAATGTTCCAACATCTAGTGGAAAACCTTCCTAGAAGAGTGGAGACTGTTATAGCAGCAATGTTCCAACATCTAGTGGAAAACCTTCCCAGAAGAGAGGAGGCTGTTACGCAGGTGTCCACATACTTTTGGTCATTATATAATTGGCCTGAAAAGCTATGGCCTCCTCCTACCAACTAGTATAAATGTGTCCTGTGACCAGATTACAGCAATATTCAGATGAGATTGTAAACATGTCACTCTTGATGTTGTGGTCCTTCATAATTAACTCTTAGTCATACAGAAGAGTTTCAACCACATCACATATCAGGGTAGCCTAGTGGTTAGCGCGTTGGACTAGTAACCGGAAGGTTTCAAGTTCAAACCCCTGAGCTGATAAGGTACAAATCTGTTGTTCTGCCCCTGAACAAGGCAGTTAACCCACTGTTCCTAGGCTGTCATTGAAAATAAGAATTTGTTCTTAACTGACTTGCCAGGTTAAATAAAGGTTTTTAAAAAATGCTGTCTTAGGCCAAGCTTCTGGTTAAACCTCAAGTCCTTTGTACCATACATATTGAACTACAGGTATGCCCTAAATCATACCTAACGTGTATTTATATGACATAAAGTAATGACCATGCTAAGACATAGGAAAAAATATGTGACAGGCATCATGTGTGTAAACTCTAGATCAACTTTACTCCACACACAGAAACACATACAAGACCCTCCCTTTGGCAAATCGGACCATAATTCTATCCTACTGCTTCCTGCAAAAACTCGAACAGGAAGTACCAGTGACGCAATCAAATACGGAAGTGGTCCGACGAAACGGTTGCTAAGCTACAGGACTGTTTTGCTAGCACAGACTGGAATATGTTCCGGGACTCATCTGATAATACTGAGGCGTTTACTACATCAGTCATTGGCTTCGTTAATAAGTGCATCGACGACGCGGTCCCACACCCTGACCTTACGTACCTACCCCAACCAGAAGCCATGGGTTACAAACTGCCGCTTTCAAGTAGCGGGAACACTATCCAGACGCTAAGACCTCTGACAAGCCCTCAAACAGGCAAAGTGTCAATACAGATCGAAGATTGAATTCGACTACGCCGGCTCTGACGCTCGACTGATGTAACAGGGCTTAAAAACTATGAGGGATTACAAAGAGAAACCCAGCCGCGAGCTGCCCAGAGACGCTAGCCTACCAGATGAGCTAAATGCCTTCTATGCTCGCTTCTAGTTAAGAAACACTGAACCATGAACGAGAGCACCAGCTGTTCTGGACGACTGGTTGATCTCCCTCTCTGTAGACAACACGAGTAGGACCTTTAAACAGGGCCAGGTGGAATATCATGACACATACTCAGAGCTGACCATCTGGCAAGTGTCTTCACTGACATTTTCAACCTATCCCTGACTAGGGTCTGCAATACCAATTTGTTTCAAGCAAACCACCATAGTCCCTGTGCCCAAGAATGCCCCCGTAGCACTCACTCATCTATAGCCATGAAATGTGTTTAAAAGGCTGCTCATGACTTACAGTAACACCATCATCCCAGACACCCTGGAGCCACTCTAATTGCACTCCACACTGCCCTCACCCACCTGGACAACAGGAATACATGTGTAAGAACGCCGTTCATTGACTACAGCTTAACGTTCAACAACACAGTACCCTATAAGCTCATCACCAAGCTCAGGACCCTGGGACTGAACACCTCCCTCTGCAACTGCCCCCATCCGCCCCCCATCCACATCGATGAGGTTGTAGTGGAGCGGTTCGAGAGTTTAAAGTGTCCACAACACTAAGGAATTAACATGGGCCAAAACAACAGGGCATGACAACGCCCTCTTCCCTCTCAGGAGGCTGAAACGATTTGGTCATGGACCCTCAGATCTTCAAAACGTTTACTCAGCTGCACCATCGAGAGCATCTTGACTGGTCTGCATCAGCGCTTGGTATGGAAACTGCTTGGCATCCGACCGCAAAGGCGCTACAGAGGGTAGTGTGTACGGCCAAGTACATCACTGGGGACGAGTTCCCTGCCATCCAGGACCTCTATACTACGCCGTGTCAGAGGAAGGCCCAAACATTTTTCAAAGACTCCAGCAGCCCAACCCATAGACTGATATCTCTGCTACCGCATGGCAAGCAGTACCAGTGCACCAATTCTGGAACCAACAGGACCCTGAACAGCTTCTACCCTTAATCTATAAGACCTCTAAAGAAAGGCTGCTAATTAGCTAATCAAATGTCTAACCAGACTACTTGCATTGATCCATTTGCACTGGCTCACACTGCACACACGGGACTCTACCCACACACTCACACATTGTTACACTGACACATACACACACACACATACACACGCTACATACGCCAACTGATACTGGTACTGCTACTCCCTGCATATAAACATGTTATTATCTCGTACTCCTGCACATCGACTCAGTACGGGTACTGCCTGTATATAGCCATGTTATTACCTCATATTCCCAGTATATAGCCATGTCATTACCTCGTATTCCCTGTATATAGCCATGTTATTATCTCGTACCCCTGCACATCGACTCAGTACTGGTTCTGCCTGTATATAGCCATGTTATTACCTCGTATTCCCTGTATATAGCCATGTTATTACCTCGTATTCCCTGTATATAGCCATGTCATTACCTCGTATTCCCTGTATATAGCCATGTTATTACCTCGTACCCCTGCACATCGACTCAGTACTGGTTCTGCCTGTATATAGCCATGTTATTACCTCGTATTCCCTGTATATAGCCATGTTATTACCTCGTATTCCCTGTATATAGCCATGTCATTACCTCGTATTCCCTGTATATAGCCATGTTATTACCTCGTACCCCTGCACATCGACTCAGTACTGGTTCTGCCTGTATATAGCCATGTTATTACCTCGTACCCCTGCACATCGACTCAGTACTGGTTCTGCCTGTATATAGCCATGTGATTACCTCGTATTCCCTGTATATAGCTATGTGATTACCTCATATTCCCTGTATATAGCCATGTTATTACCTCATATTCCCTGTATATAGCCATGTTATTACCTCATATTCCCTGTATATAGCCATGTTATTACCTCGTACCCCTGCACATCGACTCAGTACTGGTTCTGCCTGTATATAGCCATGTTATTACCTCATATTCCCAGTATATAGCCATGTTATTACCTCATATTCCCTGTATATAGCCATGTTATTACCTCATATTCCCTGTATATAGCCATGTTATTACCTCGTACCCCTGCACATCGACTCAGTACTGGTTCTGCCAGTATATAGCCATGTTATTACCTCATATAGCCATGTTATTACCTCGTACCCCTGCACATCGACTCAGTACTGGTTCTGCCAGTATATAGCCATGTTATTACCTCATATAGCCATGTTATTACCTCGTACCCCTGCACATCGACTCAGTACTGGTTCTGCCTGTATATAGCCATGTTATTACCTCATATAGCCATGTTATTACCTCGTACCCCTGCACATCGACTCAGTACTGGTTCTGCCTGTATATAGCCATGTTATTACCTCGTACCCCTGCACATCGACTCAGTACTGGTTCTGCCTGTATATAGCCATGTTATTACCTCGTACCCCTGCACATCGACTCAGTACTGGTTCTGCCAGTATATAGCCCTGTTATTACCTCGTACCCCTGCACATCGACTCAGTACTGGTTCTGCCTGTATATAGCCATGTTATTACCTCGTACCCCTGCACATCGACTCAGTACTGGTTCTGCCAGTATATAGCCCTGTTATTACCTCGTACCCCTGCACATCGACTCAGTACTGGTTCTGCCTGTATATAGCCATGTTATTACCTCGTACCCCTGCACATCGACTCAGTACTGGTTCTGCCTGTATATAGCCATGTTATTACCTCGTACCCCTGCACATCGACTCAGTACTGGTTCTGCCTGTATATAGCCCTGTTATTACCTCGTACCCCTGCACATCGACTCAGTACTGGTTCTGCCTGTATATAGCCATGTTATTACCTCGTACCCCTGCACATCGACTCAGTACTGGTTCTGCCTGTATATAGCCATGTTATTACCTCGTACCCCTGCACATCGACTCAGTACTGGTTCTGCCTGTATATAGCCCTGTTATTACCTCGTACCCCTGCACATCGACTCAGTACTGGTTCTGCCTGTATATAGCCCTGTTATTACCTCGTACCCCTGCACATCGACTCAGTACTGGTTCTGCCAGTATATAGCCATGTTATTACCTCATATTCCCTGTATATAGCCCTGTTATTACCTCGTACCCCTGCACATCGACTCAGTACTGGTTCTGCCTGTATATAGCCATGTTATTACCTCGTACCCCTGCACATCGACTCAGTACTGGTTCTGCCTGTATATAGCCATGTTATTACCTCGTACCCCTGCACATCGACTCAGTACTGGTTCTGCCTGTATATAGCCCTGTTATTACCTCGTACCCCTGCACATCGACTCAGTACTGGTTCTGCCTGTATATAGCCCTGTTATTACCTCGTACCCCTGCACATCGACTCAGTACTGGTTCTGCCTGTATATAGCCATGTTATTACCTCGTACCCCTGCACATCGACTCAGTACTGGTTCTGCCTGTATATAGCCCTGTTATTACCTCGTACCCCTGCACATCGACTCAGTACTGGTTCTGCCTGTATATAGCCATGTTATTACCTCGTACCCCTGCACATCGACTCAGTACTGGTTCTGCCTGTATATAGCCATGTTATTACCTCGTACCCCTGCACATCGACTCAGTACTGGTTCTGCCTGTATATAGCCATGTTATTACCTCGTACCCCTGCACATCGACTCAGTACTGGTTCTGCCTGTATATAGCCATGTTATTACCTCGTACCCCTGCACATCGACTCAGTACTGGTTCTGCCTGTATATAGCCATGTTATTACCTCGTACCCCTGCACATCGACTCAGTACTGGTTCTGCCTGTCTATAGCCATGTTATTACCTCGTACCCCTGCACATCGACTCAGTACTGGTTCTGCCTGTATATAGCCATGTTATTACCTCATATAGCCATGTTATTACCTCGTACCCCTGCACATCGACTCAGTACTGGTTCTGCCTGTATATAGCCATGTTATTACCTCGTACCCCTGCACATCGACTCAGTACTGGTTCTGCCTGTATATAGCCCTGTTATTACCTCGTACCCCTGCACATCGACTCAGTACTGGTTCTGCCTGTATATAGCCATGTTATTACCTCGTACCCCTGCACATCGACTCAGTACTGGTTCTGCCTGTATATAGCCATGTTATTACCTCGTACCCCTGCACATCGACTCAGTACTGGTTCTGCCTGTATATAGCCATGTTATTACCTCATATAGCCATGTTATTACCTCGTACCCCTGCACATCGACTCAGTACTGGTTCTGCCTGTATATAGCCATGTTATTACCTCGTACCCCTGCACATCGACTCAGTACTGGTTCTGCCTGTATATAGCCATGTTATTACCTCGTACCCCTGCACATCGACTCAGTACTGGTTCTGCCTGTATATAGCCATGTTATTACCTCGTACCCCTGCACATCGACTCAGTACTGGTTCTGCCTGTATATAGCCATGTTATTACCTCGTACCCCTGCACATCGACTCAGTACTGGTTCTGCCTGTATATAGCCATGTTATTACCTCGTACCCCTGCACATCGACTCAGTACTGGTTCTGCCTGTATATAGCCATGTTATTACCTCGTACCCCTGCACATCGACTCAGTACTGGTTCTGCCTGTATATAGCCATGTTATTACCTCGTACCCCTGCACATCGACTCAGTACTGGTTCTGCCTGTATATAGCCATGTTATTACCTCGTACCCCTGCACATCGACTCAGTACTGGTTCTGCCTGTATATAGCCATGTTATTACCTCGTACCCCTGCACATCGACTCAGTACTGGTTCTGCCTGTATATAGCCATGTTATTACCTCGTACCCCTGCACATCGACTCAGTACTGGTTCTGCCTGTATATAGCCATGTTATTACCTCGTACCCCTGCACATCGACTCAGTACTGGTTCTGCCTGTATATAGCCATGTTATTACCTCGTACCCCTGCACATCGACTCAGTACTGGTTCTGCCTGTATATAGCCATGTTATTACCTCGTACCCCTGCACATCGACTCAGTACTGGTTCTGCCTGTATATAGCCATGTTATTACCTCGTACCCCTGCACATCGACTCAGTACTGGTTCTGCCTGTATATAGCCATGTTATTACCTCGTACCCCTGCACATCGACTCAGTACTGGTTCTGCCTGTATATAGCCATGTTATTACCTCGTACCCCTGCACATCGACTCAGTACTGGTTCTGCCTGTATATAGCCATGTTATTACCTCGTACCCCTGCACATCGACTCAGTACTGGTTCTGCCTGTATATAGCCATGTTATTACCTCGTACCCCTGCACATCGACTCAGTACTGGTTCTGCCTGTATATAGCCCTGTTATTACCTCGTACCCCTGCACATCGACTCAGTACTGGTTCTGCCTGTATATAGCCCTGTTATTACCTCGTACCCCTGCACATCGACTCAGTACTGGTTCTGCCTGTATATAGCCCTGTTATTACCTCGTACCCCTGCACATCGACTCAGTACTGGTTCTGCCTGTATATAGCCCTGTTATTACCTCGTACCCCTGCACATCGACTCAGTACTGGTTTTGCCTGTATATAGCCATGTTATTACCTCGTACCCCTGCACATCGACTCAGTACTGGTTCTGCCTGTATATAGCCATGTTATTACCTCGTACCCCTGCACATCGACTCAGTACTGGTTCTGCCATGTTATTTTTATTCAAGGTTGTTATTCATTATTCACTGTGTTTTTATTCATTATTTCCCTTTTTCTGTATATTTTATTCTATCTTTTAAATCTGTGTTGCTGGAAAAGGACCCGTCAGTAAGCATCTCACTGTTAGTCTACACCTGTTGTTTACCAAGCATGTGACAAATAATGTTTATTTTTTTGGGGTTTTATTTGATATAGTCAGCACGTTCCTTTTTTCATTCATGGAACAAAATAATGAACTGTGTGCAGCTGAGTGTCTGGAAGAGGAAGTTGGTCCACAGAAATGAGGTAATGCTTTAAGAACAAGGTAGAGCACCAGCTGTAATGGGATAACACTGCCATCTTGTGTATGCTACTGAAAAAGACTTCCTGGAAGGACCTTCCTCTCCCTCTAAAGTAGGCAGATAAAATGATGTCATTCGGTCCACACAGAAAAAAATCAGTCAGACCCGGCAGTCCTGCATGCTGTGTTTGAGTGGTAGTGGATGGAGTGGTAGTGGTAGTGGATGAAGTGGTAGTGGATGGAGTGGTAGTGGTAGTGGATGGAGTGGTAGTGGATGGAGTGGTAGTGGATGGAGTGGTAGTGGTAGTGGATGGAGTGGTAGTGGTAGTGGATGGAGTGGTAGTGGATGGAGTGGTAGTGGATGGAGTGGTAGTGGTAGTGGATGGGATGGTAGTAGTTAGAGTGGTAGTGGTAGTGGATGGAGTTGTAGTGGTAGTGGTAGTGGTAGTGGATGGAGTGGTAGTGGTAGTGGTAGTGGTAGTGGTAGTGGATGGAGTGGTAGTGGTAGTGGATGTAGTGGTAGTGGATGGAGTGGTAGTGGATGGAGTGGTAGTGGTAGTGAATGCAGTGGTAGTGGATGGAGTGGTAGTAGTTAGAGTGGTAGTGGTAGTGGATGGAGTTGTAGTGGTAGTGGTAGTGGATGGAGTGGTAGTGGTAGAGGATGGAGTGGTAGTGGTAGTGGATGGAGTGGTAGTGGTAGTGGTAGTGGTAGTGGTAGTGGTAGAGGATGGAGTGGTAGTGGTAGTGGATGGAGTGGTAGTGGTAGTGGTAGTGGATGGAGTGGTAGTGGTAGAGGATGGAGTGGTAGTGGTAGTGGATGGAGTGGTAGTGGTAGTGGTAGTGGCAGTGGATGGAGGGGTAGTGGATGGAGTGGTAGTGGATGGAGTGGTATTGGTAGTGGATGGAGTGGTAGTGGATGGAGTGGTAGTGGATGGAGTGGTAGTGGATGGAGTGGTAGTGGTAGTGGATGGAGTGGTAGTGGTAGTGGATGGAGTGGTAGTGGATGGAGTGGTAATGGTAGTGGATGGAGTGGTAGTGGATGGAGTGGTAGTGGTAGTGGATGGAGTAGCAGTGGATGGAGTGATAGTGGTAGTGGATGGAGTGGTAGTGGATGGAGTGGTAGTGGTAGTGGATGGAGTGGTAGTGGATGGAGTGGTAGTGGAGGTGGATGGAGTGGTAGTGGATGGAGTGGTAGTAGTTAGAGTGGTAGTGGTAGTGGATGGAGTGGTAGTGGTAGTGGATGGAGTGGTAGTGGATGGAGTGGTAGTGGTAGTGAATGCATTGGTAGTGGATGGAGTGGTAGTGGTAGTGGATGAAGTGGTAGTGGATGGAATGGTAGTGGTAGTGGATGGAGTGGTAGTGGTAGTGGATGGAGTGGTAGTGGTAGTGGATGGAGTGGTAGTGGATGGAGTGGTTGTGGATGGAGTGGTAGTGGTAGTGGATGGAGTGGTAGTGGATGTAGTGGTAGTGGATGGAGTGGTAGTGGATGGAGTGGTAGTGGTAGTGTATGTAGTGGTAGTGGATGGAGTGGTATTGGATGGAGTGGTAGTGGATGGAGTGGTAGTGGTAGTGGTAGTGGTAGTGGATGGAGTGGTAGTGGATGGAGTGGTAGTGGTAGTGCTAGTAAATGGGGTGGTAGTGGATGGAGTGGTAGTGGTAGTGTATGTAGTGGTAGTGGATGGAGTGGTATTGGATGGAGTGGTAGTGGATGGAGTGGTAGTGGTAGTGGTAGTGGTAGTGGATGGAGTGGTAGTGGATGGAGTGGTAGTGGTAGTGTATGTAGTGGTAGTGGATGGAGTGGTATTGGATGGAGTGGTAGTGGATGGAGTGGTAGTGGTAGTGGTAGTGGTAGTGGATGGAGTGGTAGTGGATGGAGTGGTAGTGGTAGTGAATGCATTGGTAGTGGATGGAGTGGTAGTAGTTAGAGTGGTAGTGGTAGTGGATGGAGTTGTAGTGGTAGTGGTAGTGGATGGAGTGGTAGTGGTAGAGGATGGAGTGGTAGTGGTAGTGGATGGAGTGGTAGTGGTAGTGGATGGAGTGGTAGTGGTAGAGGATGGAGTGGTAGTGGTAGTGGATGGAGTGGTAGTTGATGGAGTGGTAGTGGTAGTGGTTAGAGTGGTAGTGGTAGTGGATGGATTTGTAGTGTATGGAGTGGTAGTGGATGGAGTGGTAGTGGTAGTGGTAGTGTATGGAGTGGTAGTGTATGGAGTGGTAGTGGATGGAGTGGTAGTGGTAGTGGTAATGGTAGTGGATGGAGTGGTAGTGGTAGTGGTAGTGGATGGAGTGGTAGTGGTAGTGGATGGAGTGGTAGTGGTAGTGGTAGTGGATGGAGTGGTAGTGGATGGAGTGGTAGTGGTAGTGGATGGAGTGGTAGTGGTAGTGGTAGTGGTAGTGGATGGAGTGGTAGTGGTAGTGGATGGAGTGGTAGTGGTAGTGGATGGAGTGGTAGTGGATGGAGTGGTAGTGGAGTGGTAGTGGTAGTGGTAGTAGATGGAGTGGTAGTGGATAGAGTGGTAGTGGATAGAGTGGTAGTGGATGGAGTGGTAGTGGTTGGAGTGGTAGTGGTAGTGGATGGAGTGGTAGTGGATGTAGTGGTAGTGGTAGTGGATGGAGTGGTAGTGGTAGTGGATGGAGTGGTAGTGGATGTAGTGGTAGTGGTAGTGGTAGTGGTAGTGGATGGAGTGGTAGTGGATGGAGTGGTAGTGGTAGTGGATGTAGTGGATGGAGTGGTAGTGGATGGAGTGGTAGTGGTAGTGGTAGTGGATGGAGTGGTAGTGGATGGAGTGGTAGTGGATGGAGTGGTAGTGGTTGGAGTGGTAGTGGTAGTGGATGGAGTGGTAGTGGATGGAGTGGTAGTGGTAGTGGTAGTGGATGGAGTGGTAGTGGTAGTGGATGGAGTGGTAGTGGTTGGAGTGGTAGTGGTAGTGGATGGAGTGGTAGTGGATGTAGTGGTAGTGGTAGTGGTAGTGGTAGTGGATGGAGTGGTAGTGGTAGTGGATGGAGGGGTAGTGGTACTGGTAGTGGTGGTAGTGGATGGAGTGGTAGTGGTAGTGGGTGTCTCAACAGGTTTTTTTTCACGTTGTTGGGCTTTCTTTACAACACAACTAGTCTTACCACTCCTATTGTGCAGGGGGCCGCAGGAGGCAGGGGGGGGGGGGGGTGGAAGGAGAAAGGGATGGTAGTGGTTGGAGTGGTAGTGGTAGTGGATGTAGTGGTAGTGGTAGTGGATGGAGTGGTAGTGGTAGTGGATGGAGTGGTAGTGGATGTAGTGGTAGTGGTAGTGGTAGTGGTAGTGGATGGAGTGGTAGTGGATGGAGTGGTAGTGGTAGTGGATGTAGTGGATGGAGTGGTAGTGGATGGAGTGGTAGTGGTAGTGGTAGTGGATGGAGTGGTACTGGATGGAGTGGTAGTGGATGGAGTGGTAGTGGTTGGAGTGGTAGTGGTAGTGGATGGAGTGGTAGTGGTAGTGGTAGTGGTAGTGGATGGAGTTGTAGTGGTAGTGGATGGAGTGGTAGTGGTTGGAGTGGTAGTGGTAGTGGATGGAGTGGTAGTGGATGTAGTGGTAGTGGTAGTGGTAGTGGTAGTGAATGGAGTGGTAGTGGTAGTGGATGGAGGGGTAGTGGTACTGGTAGTGGTGGTAGTGGATGGAGTGGTAGTGGTAGTGGGTGTCTCAACAGGTTTTTTTTCACGTTGTTGGGCTTTCTTTACAACACAACTAGTCTTACCACTCCTATTGTGCAGGGGGCCGCGGGAGGCAGGGGGGGGGGGGGGGGGGGGGGGGGGGGAAGGAGAAAGGGATGGAGTGAGGCATCTAGTAGTCTCTCTATTGTGTACAGAAGGGTTGACGGAGGAAGGGAAGGATGGAGGGAGGGAGGCGTCTCTCTCTCTCTCTCTCTCTCTCCTCTCTAGCCCTGTTTATACCCGGCGATAACACGCATCCTTTTTCCTGACTGTTTCTACACCCTGATTGTGGCCACATTTGTAGACAGGTTTAGACGATCAAAAGACACTGATTGTGATCATATCTTCCTGCACACCACCGGAGGAAGTCAGGCACGCAATTGTGTCTGGATATCTCCCAAGAGAAAGCATTGAAAATCATCATTATCCCGTCTTCTAAAATCATTGACAGGTGGCACCGTTGACTTACAAAATCTATGTGTCTTAAAATAAATAAATAAATATTTTTTTTAGTACGAATATTCGGCAAATCTTTTGCGTACAGGGAGGGACCAAGACACAGTGGACGGATAAGAGCCACATTTACTACCACGTGTAGATGCAACGGCTACAATGTGACACAGTCAGAATGTGGATAAGATCAGGACAAAGGACGCATGTTCAGCGGCAGGTTTAAACGAGGCTTCTGTGTGTGTTCTCTAACGGCCATAACGAGAGGACAGGCCATTCATTATATAGGGGGGGGGTAGAGGAGGGGGGGGAAGGTAGAGGAGGACTACAATTAAAGTAGAAAAACACTGGGCGCTTGTAAAGGGCGCTAGGTAATGTGACGTCTGGATGATGGATTCAAGAGAAATGAGACTCGCAGGGGGATTGGCACGCATGCACACACACACACACACACACACACACACACACACACACACACACACGCACATACACACACACACACACACGCACATACACACACACACATACGCACAGACACACACACACACACACACACACACACACACACACACACACACACACACACACACACACACACACACACACATATGCACACACACACACACACACACACACACACACACACACACACACACACACACACACACACACACACACACACACACACACACATACTCACACAGGGCCGGCAGCGCCGTCCTTATTATCCCCAGCCAGTTGAAGATCTATCACAGAAGTGAATTAGAGGAGCTAGCTAGCGTTAGCTGAGGATAGAGTGTAGTGCTGTGGTGAGGTCAGCTTCAGGGTTTCTGTCAGATCTGCTCCGGTTGTATTTAATACAGGCCACCCACCGGTGGAGCAGTGAAGGTCTTGGCTTTCTCTCTTGATGACCGGGAGCGGAGTTATAGGCTGCATGCCTTGGACACTGTGTAACTATGTTCTCCTGGGGGGGGGACTATATTTCTGAGAACTATATTTCAGTGGAGTGGGGTTCTTTGGCTGTAGTAGCGTGAAGAAATGGAACATTCAACTCACTAAAATGGAGTTAAGTAGACAACTCCTTGTGTCAACTCCTTGTGCCAACTCCTTGAGTCAACTCCTTGAGTCAACTAATTGAATTAGCTCCTTGTGTCAACTCCATGAATCAACTCCTTGTGGCAACTCCTTGTGTCAAATCCTTGTGTCAACTCCTTGTGCCAACTCCTTGTGCCAACTCCTTGTGTCAACTCCTTGTGCCAACTCCTTGTGCCAACTCCTTGTGTCAACTCCTTGTGGAAACTCCTTGAGTCAACTCCTTGTGCCAACTACTTGTGTCAACTCCTTGTGTCAACTCCTTGTGGAAACTCCTTGAGTCAACTCCTTGTGCCAACTACTTGTGTCAACTCCTTGTGTCAATTCCTTGTGTCAAATCCTTGTGTCAACTCCTTGTGTCAACTCCTTGTGTCAACTCCTTGTGCCAACTCCTTGAGTCAACTCCTTGAGTCAACTCCTTGAGTCAACTCCTTGTGTCAACTCCTTGTGTCAACTCCTTGTGCCAACTCCTTGTCACTCATTGTATTGTGTCACTCAGACAGCACAAACAGATGTGGCTGATTAATGACAACATGGGTCAGGCACGGTTGTGTGGAGGTATCCACGACAACATGTACTGTGGAACAACTTGACTTCTCAGGAGTTCGTTGTTCAGCGTATTTAACAAACACGCCCTGGGGGGTGCTTTTGATAAAGGGAAAAACATTTCGCTTCTTTTGGCTCGCCAATTAGCTCAAATTATGTTAGTATTGTACATTTTAGATTGTAGAACAGCAAATTGAACTAATTTGTGTTAGTGAGTTTCGTCTTTCTTGTCAGTTGCCATGGAAATGGAAGTGTCACAAGACAACAGTCTGTTGCAAAGCAGCACTCACAAAACACACACACACACACACACATACTAATACTCACAAAACACACACAGATACTAATACTCACAAAACACACACAAACACACACATACACACACACACACACACACACACACACACACACACACACACACACACACACACACACACACCATATTTAGGCAGACACACAAGCATCAAGATGTCACCTGTGCAACTAGAGGGGAAAAAAACTCTAGACCACCTTTACTCCACACACAGAAACACATACAAATCTCTCCTTCACCCTCCCTTTGGCAAATCTGACCATAACTCTACCCACCTGATTCCTGCTTACAAGCAAAAACTCAAACAGGAAGTACCCGTAACACGCTTAATACAGACGCTTATATAATACAGAAGTGGTCCAATGAAGCGGATGCTAAGCTACAGGACTATTTTGCTAGCAGAGACTGGAACATGTTCAGGGATTCATCCGATGGCTTTGAAGAGTTTAACACATCAGTCACTGGCGTCATGAATACAGTGACCATGCGTACATGTCCCAACCAGAAGTCATGGATTAGAGGCAACATCCGCACTGAGCTAAAGGCTAGAGCCGCTGCTTTCAAGGAGCGGGCACACTATCTGGACTCTTATAAGAAATCCCGCTACGCCATCCGACGAACCATCAATCAAGTGTCAATGCAGCGCTAAGATGGAATCCTACTATGCTGGCGCTGATGTGCCTGCCGAGGGCGCTGTGTTGTTGTTTATGTCTGGCTTGCTCCTTCCAGCCAATCAGACTGTGCCCCAATGCACTGTAACCTGTGATTGGTCAGATGCTCCTAACTAGCTCAGATCCAGTCGGATCCGCTTACATGCTCTCTCAAGTGTAAACGGTAAGTGTCAGCGGGGCCTGAACTGTGTTTTCCCACTCAGGGAACGTGGGTGGACATGTGGACACGGGCTGCGTAAACAAAGGAAGTTGTTGTTACTGTTGTTATCCGTGCAGTATGTGCTAGAGTAGCAGTATTCTGTGTAGTTCTCATTCCTGTTGTTATCCGTGCAGTATGTGCTAGAGTAGCAGTATTCTGTGTAGTTCTCATTCCTGTTGTTATCCGTGCAGTATGTGCTAGAGTAGCAGTATTCTGTGTAGTTCTCATTCCTGTTGTTATCCGTGCAGTATGTGCTAGAGTAGCAGTATTCTGTGTACTTCTCATTCCTGTTGTTATTGTGTTACTACTGATACCGGCTGGAAATGATTAGTCACTGTTTACTACTTCCTGTTTCCTATATATTTATATTTACAGACCTTGCTCTTGTTTGTTGCTGTGCAATAGCCTATTTGTATAATATACAGCCCTTTGCCATTAATCTTACTGCGCTAGTGCCATGCTAGTCATTAATCTGGTTCTACTATGTAATGCATAGTTATTAGGTCATTATTAGATGTAGTGCTTGTTGTTCTATCCCATATCCCATTCTATCCTACTCTGCATACTGTGTATTTACTTACACCAGTGTATTTATCTCCTTTACAGCATATTTATTATCTCCCTGTTTCTGTCCATTACAGAACCCCTCCCCATGTATATCCCCACATTCATCTTCTTCGGTGTGTTTAAATAAAGTACTCGGCAAACTGGCTGTAGTCTATCACAGTGCCGTTCGTTTTTATCACCAAAGCCCCATATATACAACCCAACCACTGCGACCTGTACGCTCTCGTTGGCTGGCCCTCGCTTCATATCCGTCGCCAAACCCACTGGCTCCAGGTCATCTCTAAGTCTTTGCTAGGTAAAGCCCCGCCTTATCTCAGCTCACTGGTCACCATAGCAACACCCACCCGTAGCTCGCGCTGGTATATTGCAATGGTCGTCCCCAAAGCCAACACTTCTTTGGCCGCCTTTCCTTCCAGTTCTCTGCTGCCAATGACTGGAACGAATTGCAAAAATCTCTGAAGCTAGAGTCTTATATCTCCCTCTCCTAACTTTAAGCATCAGCTGTCTGAGCAGCTCACCGATCACTGTGCCTGTACACAGCCCATCTGTAAATAGCACAGCCGACTGACTACCTCATCCCCAAATTATTACTTACCCTCTTGCTTTTTTGCCCCCCTGTATCTCTACTTGCACATCATCATCTGCACATCTATCACTCCCGTATTAATGCAAAATTGTAATTATTTTCACCTCTAGGGCCTATTAATTGCTTTCCTCCCTATTCTTCTACATTTGCACACACTGTAAATATATTTTTAAACTTGTCTTTTCTTTTGTGTTATTGACTGTACGTTTGTTAATGTGTAACTCTGTTTTGTCCCATTGCTTTGCTTTATCTTATCCAGATCGCCTACCTGGTTAAATAAAGGTGAAATAAAAATACATGAATTCCGTGCTCGCTTCAAGGCAAGCAACACTGAACCATACGTGAGAGCACCGGCTGTTCCTGTTGACTGTGTGATCACGCTCCTCTCCTCTAAACCTCTCCCTGACCCGTTCTGTAATACCTACATGTTTCAAGCAGGCCACCATAGTTCTTGTACCCAAGAACGCCAAGGTAACCTGTCTAAATGATCCACTCCAATTCACATGGCCGTGCTGACCTGATGCACCCTTGACAACCACTGTGATTACTATTATTTGACCATGCTGGTCATTTATGAACATTTGAACATCTTGGCCATGTTCTGTTATAATCTCCACCCGGCACAGTCAGAAGAGGACTGGCTGTAAGTGCACTATATAGGGAATAGGGCGCCATTTGAGACACAGCTGTAGTGTGTATAGACGTTGGGCTCCCGAGTGGCACAGTGGTCTAAGATGCTGTATCTCAGTGCAAGAGTACCTGGTTCCAATCCAGGCTGCATCACATCTGGCTGTCATTGGGTGTCCCATAAGGCGGTGCCTAGGTTTGGCTGGGGTAGGCTGTCATTGTAAATAAGAATGTGTTCTTCATTAACTGACTTGCCCAGTAAAATATAAAATAAGTATATTGACAGGCTGCAAAATGCCAACACTTTGAATAATAACATTATTACAGGCAACAATTGAAAACTCTAAATATAATTATATGTATATATAACTATATATATATATAATTATATAACTCTAAGTTATAGTTAAACAGAGTGCTGCTAAAATGGAATAGAAAGATTAAAATGGCATTTATTTTTTTTGCTTACTTCCATCTTGGCATTTGGAAAGCTGGTTATCCAAATTAAACAATGATAGATCATATCGCAAATTTAGATTGTACAGCTAAAAAATATCTAATGTGTTGATTTAATTTGACTGTTTGTAAATGTCCTTGATTATAGCATGAATTCTGCATCATTCACAGTGTTTTATAACTGTGGAAGTGGGAGTATTCGGAGAATGGCTTTTGACTATAGAAGAAACAACTGAACAGAATGGCTAAGGTTTTTTTTTACAGACACATTAACATCAACAACGACCTGAGGGAAATATGTAAATAGAGGGTCTGCCTATATAAATGGAGATTAAGTTTAACTGGAGGAAATCACATTTTGAGAAATGCTTATAAGTTCTGTCAACATGAAATGAAATACCTGTCTATCATGTCACATTTCACATACACAGTCTTCAGGTTTAATTTATTTGGGGGATTTATCAGGATAATCCAGTGTTCCATAGCGGACATGAATGTTGCAGGCCTGCTAGCACATCAAAAACTCACTCTGACGTACAAAGTTTTAATAATTCATAAAGTACTTTCACGGAAGATGTCCTTGGTTCTTCGGCAACAGGCAGGAAAGATGTCCTTGATTCCTCAGTGACAGAAAAGCATTGCAACCAGTTGCCTGTAATGTAGCAGGCATATTTAATTCCACTAGGCAGCTAGCTAGCGTGAGATAAGACACGCCCATCATTAATCATGTGTAATACCCCAGTGTAGCTAGCTTGTTACGCGGAGTGGAACAGGGGCACCCAAGAGCAGACTCAGACGAGGAGACTGGGATGAAGTAACCAAGGTATTTATTGAACCCCAGGTGGGGGATGGAGTGCAGGTCAGGGGAAGCTCGGGCGGGTTACTGGAAACCAGCTGCGGATGCTGAGGCTGGAGCGAGATGGGTCGAGACAGGGTAAGCAGGTCCGGAGGGAGTAGTAGAGTGGGGAATCCAGGACAGAGTAGCAGGATGACGAGACTTGGGACAGGAGACCGGGATCAGAGTCAGAGCGGGCAGAACTGTAGCGGAGAGGAAAACAGCGTCAGGCAAGGAAAACAGACACAACAGGATAACAGGATCTAAATAGTAACAAACGGCTAGAAACGTAGACTGACTGAGCAGAGATTACGATCTGGCAGCGTGGAAGTGGCCGGGCTGAGTATTTGTAGAGGTCTTGATTATGGAACAGGTTGCAGCTGGTGGGGATCGACTCTGACTCCAGCACACCTGTCTCCGCCCACACAATCACACACACTGAGAGAGAGAGAGGGAGAGGGAGAGAGTACTGGGGGAGTGGCGGCAGGTCAAGGAGACACAGGATGAGCAGTAGAGGGCGTTGCAGGAGCAGATGTGACATAGCTAGCAGTGTAGCTAGCTAGCGTCAGATATGATACAAACATCATTAATGATATTTAATACCACAGTGTAGCTAGCTAGCGTGAGATATAATACGAACATCATTAATCATATTTAATACCACAGTGTAGCTAGCTAGCGTGAGATATGATAGGAACATCATTAACCATATTTAATACCACAGTGTAGCTAGCTAGCGTGAGATATGATAAGAACATCATTACTCATATATAATACCACAGTGTAGCTAGCTAGCGTGAGATATGATAGGAACATCATTAACCATATTTAAGACCACAGTGTAGCTAGCTAGCGTGAGATATGATAGGAACATCATTAACCATATTTAATACCACAGTGTAGCTAGCTAGCGTGAGATATGATAAAAACATCATTACTCATATTTAATACCACAGTGTAGCTAGCTAGCGTGAGATATGATACGAACATCATTAATCATATTTAATACCACAGTGTAGCTAGCTAGCGTGAGATATGATACGAACATCATTAACCATATTTAATACCACAGTGTAGCTAGCTAGCGTGAGATATGATAGGAACATCATTAATCATATTTAATACCACAGTGTAGCTAGCTAGCGTGAGATATGATACAAACATCATTATCGTGTTCCATTGGGTTTGTTTTGACATCCTGACTACGCCTGAGGAGTGTAGACTAAGCGGTGTGGCACGGGGAAGGGGGGAGGAGATGTGAGGCAGGCAGGCCTCTATGACCATCATCATCCTCATCATTCTCTTTGCCTGTGTCCCAAGTCGTACCTTATTCCCTAAAGAGTGCACCACTTTTGATCAGAATCCATAGGGCCCTGGTCAAAAGTAGTGCACTATATAGGCAACAGGGTGCATTTGGAAGGCAGCGTTATCACACGTAGGTGTATGCTAATCCTTCCTGCCTGGGCCGATGTGTGAGCAAGAGAGGCCTTGTGTGTGTGTGAGCAAGAGAGGCCTTGTGTGTGTGTGTGTGTGTGTGTGTGTGTGTGTGTGTGTGTGTGTGTGTGGTGTGTGTGTGTGTGTGTGTGTGTGTGTGTGTGTGTGTGTGTGTGTGTGTGTGTGTGTGTGTGTGTGTGGAAGGGAGGGAGGGAGGGAGGTAGAGAGGATCTGTGTGTGAGTGGAAGGGAGGGAGGGTCTGTGTGTGTGTGTGTGTGTGTGTGTGTGGAGGGGGGGGGGGGGGGGGGTGTTAACTGCCTCTCTCTGCCAATTTGGAGCAGCCGACACACTGACAGGCTGATAATCTCATTACTAGGATGAGTTACCTCTGAGGCATCACAGGAGTGTGTGTGTGTGTGTGTGTGTGTGTGTGTGTGTGTGTGTGTGTGTGTGTGTGTGTGTGTGTGTGTGTGTGTGTGTCTGTGATGTGTCTGTGATGTGATGTGTCTGTGATGTGATGTGTCTGTGATGTGATGTGATGTGTCTGGGATGTGATGTGTCTGTGATATGATGTGATGTGATGTGTCTGTGATGTGAGGTGTCTGTGATGTGATGTGATGTGTCTGTGTGATGTGATGTGATGTGATGTGTCTGTGTGATGTGATGTGATGTGTCTGTGATGTGATGTGATGTGTCTGTGATGTGATGTGTCTGTGATGTGATGTGATGTGATGTGTCTGATGTGATGTGTTGTGATGTGTCTGTGATGTGTCTGTGATGTGCCTGTGATGTGATGTGATGTGTCTGTGATGTGGCTGTGATGTGATGTGTCTGTGATGTGATGTGATGTGTCTGTGATGTGTCTGTGATGTGATGTGATGTGATGTGTCTGTTATGTGATGTGTCTGTGATGTGTCTGAGATGTGATGTGTCTGTGATGTGTCTGTGATGTGGATGTGATGTGTGTGTGATGTCTGTGATGTGATGTGATGTGATGTGTCTGTGATGTGATGTGTCTGTGATGTGATGTGTCTGTGATGTGATGTGATGTGATGTGTCTGTGATGTGATGTGATGTGTCTGTGATGTGTCTGTGATGTGTCTGTGATGTGATGTGATGTGATGTGTCTGATGTGATGTGATGTGATGTGTCTGTGATGTGATGTGTATGTGATGTGATGTGATGAGATGTGTCTGTGATGTGATGTGATGTGATGTGTGTGTGATGTGATGTGTGTGTGATGTGTGTGTGATGTGATGTGTCTGTGATGTGTGTGTGATGTGATGTGTCTGTGATGTGATGTGATGTGTGTGTGATGTGATGTGTGTGTGTGATGTAATGTGTCTGTGATGTGATGTGATGTGTCTGTGATGTGATGTGATGTGTCTGTGATGTGTCTGTGATGTGATGTGAAGTGATGTGATGTGATGTGTCTGTGATGTGTTGTGATGTGTCTGTGATGTGATGTGATGTGTCTGTGATGTGTCTGTGATGTGTCTGTGATGTGATGTGATGTGATGTGTCTGTGATGTAATGTGATGTGTCTGTGATGTGATGTGATGTGTCTGTGATGTGTCTGTGATGTGATGTGTCTGTGATGTGATGTGTCAGTTATGTGATGTGATGTGATGTGTCTGTGATGTGATGTGACGTGACTTGATGTGATGTGATGTGATGTGTCTGTGATGTGTCTGTGATGTGTCTGTGATGTGATGTGATTTGATGTGTCTGTGATTTGTCTGTGATGTGTCTGTGATGTGATGTGATGTGATGTGTCTGTGATGTGTCTGTGATGTGATGTGATGTGATGTGTCTGTGATGTGATGTGATGTGTGTGATGTGATGTGATGTGATGTGTCTGTGATGTGATGTGATGTGTCTGTGATGTGTCTGTGATGTGTCTGTTTGGTGATGTGTCTGTGATGTGATGTGATGTGTCAGTGATGTGATGTGATGTGATGTGTCTGTGATGTGATGTGATGTGACGTGATGTGATGTGTCTGTGATGTGATGTGTCTGTGATGTGTCTGTGATGTGATGTGATGTGATGTGATGTGTCTGTGATGTGATGTGTCTGTGATGTGATGTGATGTGTCTGTGATGGTTATAGAGGAGAAGTCAACACAGGCTAATGTTAATCACACCAGAGGAAACAGGTGATAAATACACACATTCAGGGAATCAGGGAAGGTGTGTGTGTGTGTGTGTGTGTGTGTGTGTGTGTGTGTGTGTGTGTGTGTGTGTGTGTGTGTAAAAACATGTTTTCTAGTTGACATTGAGTGAGGTGTTATTGAAGTGATAATGCTGGAGAAACCGTGGGTTTGGAGAATATAATTGGTAATATATTTATTCATATCATTTTCATTCCACGAGGATATAGTCCTGAGGCTGCTTCCCAAGCCGGCTGCTCGTCATTCCAATGTATTGTCTCACTGGTCGTTAGTTCGATTGGCAGGTTGCTATGGCAATCCCCGCCCCCCTGTTAGCTAGCAAACTACACAGCTAGCACAATCACTTCAGACCAGGGATGGGCAACGTTGATTGGAATGGGGGCGACAAAAAAATCGGAGCTAATGATGTGGGGCAGCAGTGGCTCGCGGGTTTGCCTACCCACATCCTTACCCACACATGCAGTCAGAGGGGGACCTCGCCTTTTTGGGGGCCCTAGCCTTTTTGGGGGCCCTAGCCTTTTTGGGGGCCCTAGTCTTTTTGGGGGCCCGAGCCTTTTTGGGGGCCCAGGCCTTTTTGGGGGCCCAAGCCTTTTTGGGGGCCCGAGCCTTTTTGGGGGCCCTAGCCTTTTTGGGGGCCCTAGCCTTTTTGGGGGCCCTAGTCTTTTTGGGGGCCCTAGCCTTTTTGGGGGCCCAAGCCTTTTAAGGGGACCTAGCCTTTTGGGGGGCCCTAGCCGTTTTGGGGGCCATAGCCTTTTTGGGGGCCCTAGCCTTTTTGGGGGCCCGAGCCTTTTTGGGGGCCCTAGCCTTTTTGGGGGACCTAGCCTTTTTGGGGGACCTAGCCTTTTGGGGGCCCTAATCTTTTCGGGGGCCCTAGCCTTTTTGGGGGCCCTAAGCGAAATGTTGAAACTGTTTGCTGCAAATCTACACATTTTGCAAAATAGGGCAGATCTTTTTTTTTTGCTCACGTTTTACAATTCTAGATATTTTTGCAATTGGGGTGGAGAGAAATGTTTACAGTTTCTAATATGATATCTGAGTGAGACTAATGAAATCAATGGGGGACCACCGGTTGGTAATTTGGAGGTTTTATAAATGGGCTGGGCTGATGAGACCGTGGACAGCACAGTGAGATGGAACAGTATTATAGTCTTAGCAAGTGGAACGTCGAGGAATAGACACTGGCTGGCACGCGGTTTTAACCAATCAGTAAGCAGGATTAGACTCACCTGTCGTATAATTCTAATGGGGCAATACTTTGCAATTTTAGAAAAAGTTTTAAGTTTTACGTTTAAGTTTAAGCCGATTTAAAATCGTTGGCATAGTTGCACGTAATCAAAGGCTACATGTTAGCTGTTCCCATTACATAACCTGTCCCATTTAGCCCTATGCTATCCTCACCAGGAGGCTGTGATTATATTCGGTTCAAATTCCGTATCAGCCAATTAAAATTGTCAACATATACCGGACAAAAATATAAACGCAACATGGAACAATTTAAAAGATTTTACAGAGTTACAGTTCATATAAGGACATCAGTCAATTTAAATAAATAAATAAGAACCTAAATTATGGATTTCACATGACTGGGAATACAGATTTGCATCTATTGGTCACAGATGCACTACATGACCAAAAGTATGTGGACACCTGCTCATCAAACATCTCATTCCAAAATCATGGGCATTAATATGGAGTTGGTCCCCATTACTTACAGCATTCAGCAGTACTTACAGCATTCAGCAGTACTTACAGTATTTACAGCAGTACTTCAAATCAAATCAAATTTTATTTGTCACATACACATGGTTAGCAGATGTTAATGCGAGTGTAGCGAAATGCTTGTGCTTCTAGTTCCGACAATGCAGTAATAACCAACAAGTAATCTAAATAACAATTCTAAAACTACTGTCTTGTACACAGTGTGAGGGGATAAAGAATATGTACATAAGGATATATGAATGAGTGATGGTACAGAGCAGCATAGGCAGATACAGTAGATGGTATCGAGTACAGTATATACATATGAGATGAGTATGTAAACAAAGTGGCACCGAATCAGCGTATTCGTCAATGCTGTTGTCTGACGCAATACGAAACATGTCCCAGTCCACGTGATGGAAGCAGTCTTGGAGTGTGGAGTCAGCTTGGTCGGACCAGCGTTGGACAGACCTCAGCGTGGGAGCCTCTTGTTTTAGTTTCTGTCTGTAGGCAGGGATCAACAGAATGGAGTCGTGGTCAGCTTTTCCGAAAGGGGGGCGGGGCAGGGCCTTATATGCGTCGCGGAAAAAGCATTCGTCGCGGAAACAGCATTCAGCAGTACTTACAACATTTACAGCAGTACTTACAACATTCAGCAGTACTTACAGCATTTACAGCAGTACTTACAGTATTCAGCAGTACTTACAGCATTTACAGCAGTACTTACAGCATTTACAGCAGTACTTACAGCATTTACAGCAGTACTTACAGCATTCAGCAGTACTTACAGCATTCAGCAGTACTTACAGTATTTACAGCAATACTTACAGAATTCAGCAGTACTTACAGCATTTACAGCAGTACTTACAGCATTCAGCAGTACTTACAGCATTCAGCAGTACTTACAGCATTTACAGCAGTACTTACAACATTCAGCAGTACTTACAGCATTTACAGCAGTACTTACAGTATTCAGCAGTACTTACAGCATTTACAGCAGTACTTACAGCATTCAGCAGTACTTACAGTATTCAACAGTACTTACAGCATTCAGCAGTACTTACAGTATTCAACAGTACTTACAGCATTCATCAGTACTTACAGTATTCATCAGTACTTACAGCATTCAGCAGTACTTACAGCATTCAGCAGTACTTACAACATTCAGCAGTACTTACAGCATTTACAGCAGTACTTACAGTATTCAGCAGTACTTACAGCATTTACAGCAGTACTTACAGCATTTACAGCAGTACTTACAGCATTCAGCAGTACTTACAGTATTCAACAGTACTTACAGCATTCAGCAGTACTTACAGTATTCAGCAGTACTTACAGTATTCAGCAGTACTTACAGTATTCAGCAGTACTTACAGTATTCAGCAGTACTTACAGTATTCAGCAGTACTTACAGCATTCAGCAGTACTTACAGCATTTACAGCAGTACTTACAGCATTCAGCAGTACTTACAGTATTCAGCAGTACTTACAGCATTCAGCAGTACTTACAGCATTCAGCAGTACTTACAGTATTCAGCAGTACTTACAGCATTCAGCAGTACTTACAGTATTCAACAGTACTTACAGTATTCAGCAGTACTTACAGCATTCAGCAGTACTTACAGCAGTCATATAAAAATAATATTTTTCAGGTTTTTTCTTGGCAGACTTTTTAATTTTTTAATTTCCATTTGTCAATAGAAACTCATGAATGCCAACTGTTAATGTCCCATTGTTTTGTGTCCTACTTGTAGCCCTGGTTGTCCTGAAAACACACATGGTAAAACACTTCGTTGTCAGACTACATATGATGGCAGAGCAAAGCAGATGAATGAAAGAAGTGATTTTCAGCTTTTTCACTGTGGGATTTCATGAACTTTCATTAAACAGTCTCTCTCAGATTCTCTCCAGCTCTCTGTCCCTGTGTCTGTCTCTGTATCTGTCTCTGGCCCTGTATCTGTCTCTGTCTCTGGCCCTGTATCTGTCTCTGTCTCTGGCCCTGTCTCTGTCTCTGTCTCTCTGGCCCTGTCTCTGTCTCTGTCTCTCTGGCCCTGTCTCTGTCTCTGTCTCTCTGGCCCTGTGTCTGTCTCTGGCCCTGTATCTGTCTCTGGCCCTCTGTCTGTCTCTGGCCCTCTGTCTGTCTCTGTCTCTGTCTCTCTGGCCCTGTGTCTGTCTCTGGCCCTGTATCTGTCTCTGTCTCTGGCCCTGTGTCTGTCTCTGTCTCTGTCTCTGGCCCTCTGTCTGGCCCTGTGTCTGTCTCTGGCCCTGTATCTGTCTCTGTCTCTGGCCCTGTGTCTGTCTCTGTCTCTGTCTCTGGCCCTCTGTCTGTCTCTGTCTCTGTCTCTGGCCCTCTGTCTGTCTCTGGCCCTCTGTCTGTCTCTGTCTCTGGCCCTCTGTCTGTCTCTGGCCCTGTTTCTGTCTCTGTCTCTGGCCCTCTGTCTGTCTCTGTCTCTGGCTCTGGCCCTGTGTCTGTCTCTGTCTCTGTCTCTGTCTCTGTCCCTGTCTCTGTCTCTGTCTCTGTCTCTGTCTCTGTCTCTGGCCCTCTGTCTGTCTCTGGCCCTGTGTCTGTCTCTGTCTCTGGCCCTCTGTCTGTCTCTGTCTCTGTCTCTGTCTCTGGCCCTCTGTCTGTCTCTGTCTCTGTCTCTGGCTCTGGCCCTGTGTCTGTCTCTGGCCCTGTATCTGTCTCTGTCTCTGGCCCTGTGTCTGTCTCTGTCTCTGTCTCTGGCCCTCTGTCTGTCTCTGTCTCTGTCTCTGTCTCTGGCTCTGGCCCTGTGTCTGTCTCTGTCTCTGTCTCTGTCTCTGTCTCTGTCTCTGGCCCTGTCTCTGTCTCTGTCTCTGGCTCTGGCTCTGGCTCTGTCTCTGTCTCTGTCTCTGTCTCTGTCTCTGTCCCTGCCTCTGCCTCTGCCTCTGCCTCTGCCTCTGCCTCTCTGTCTGCCTCTGCCTCTCTGTCTGCCTCTGCCTCTCTGTCTGTCTCTGCCTCTCTGTCTGTCTCTGTCTCTGCCTCTGTCTCTGCGTCTCTGCCTCTCTGTCTGCCTCTGCCTCTGTCTCTGCCTCTGTCTGCCTCTGTCTCTGCCTCTGTCTCTGTCTCTGCCTCTGTCTCTGTCTCTCTGCCTCTCTTTCTCTCTCTCACCCCCCCCCCCCCCCCCATTTGAAATTTGACAGGCCCTGCAGGGTAAACAGGAATGTTCAGATGATGTGACGTGTGGACTGTAAATCAGTAAAAGGTTATTCTTCATTTCTCACACCTCCTAGATTAAATAGTTTCATCATACAGTTGCATTATACATCAGCAAATGATAACTATGGATTACAATAATATTATTATTATTTTTATTACATAACTGTCACAGAGAAAGACACCGGGAATGACGATAACAGACTTTCAGCAGAACCAATTTCTGCTGTCGGTTTAAATCAAATCAAGTTATTTCCTGTCTAAATATAAGTTGTAAGAAGGGTACATCATACTTCCATACCTTCTGGGCTTATTTCACATTACTTTCTAACTCATTTACATTCCCAGAGCCCTTGAATATTAGATATTTAATCACCCATCTCAGATTCCCTCAAAATCTCCCATCCATGTTCTACGGAACGTAAATGCGTTTTGCCAGATGCATTTAGATAGGCAATTAGACCCAGTTGTAGCTTTTTAGTTCCATATTGTGCAAATAGGGATGTTTCTATGTTTAATGTCTATCACAGAGAAATATGTCTCCCTCTCAGGTACTTTTTATTTAAAGTAATGATGATATTGATGTAACACCAGGGAATATTTGAAGGGGACAAACAAGCTGCCTGGAGAGTCAGGCCAGAACACAGCTACAGTCATCCCAGACCACAACTACAGTCAGACCAGACCACAACTACAGTCATCTCAGAACACAACTACAGTCATCCCAGAACACAACTACAGTCATCTCAGAACACAACTACATTCAGACTAGGACACAACTACAGTCATCCCAGAACGCAACTACAGTCAGACAAGACCACAACTACAGTCATCTCAGACCACAACTACAGTCAGACCAGGACCACAACTACAGTCAGACCAGACCACAACTACAGTCAGACCAGACCACAGATACAGTTAGACCAGACCACAACTACAGTCAGACCAGACCACAGATACAGTTAGACCAGACCACAACTACAGTCAGACCAGGACACAACTACAGTCAGACCAGACCACAACTACAGTCAGACCAGGACACAACTACAGTCATCTCAGACCACAACTACAGTCAGACCAGACCACAACTACAGTCAGACCAGACCACAACTACAGTCAGACCAGACCACAGATACAGTTAGACCAGACCACAACTACAGTCAGACCAGGACACAACTACAGTCATCTCAGACCACAACACAACTACAGTCATCTCAGACCACAACTACAGTCAGACCAGGACACAACTACAGTCATCTCAGACCACAACTACAGTCATCCCAGACCACAACTACAGTCATCCCAGACCACAACTACAGTCAGACCAGACCACAACTACAGTCATCCCAGACCACAACTACAGTCATCCCAGACCACAACTACAGTCATCTCAGAACACAACTACAGTCATCCCAGACCACAACTACAGTCATCCCAAACCACAACTACAGTCATCTCAGACCACAACTACAATCAGACCAGACCACAACTACAGTCATCCCAGAACACAACTACAGTCAGACCAGACCACAACTACAGTCATCTCAGACCACAACTACAGTCATCTCAGACCACAACTACAGTCAGGCCAGACCACAACTACAGTCAGACCAGACCACAACTACAGTCATCTCAGGACACAACTACAGTCAGACCAGAACACAACTACAGTCATCTCAGACCACAACTACAGTCATCTCAGAACACAACTACAGTCATCCCAGAACCCTACTACAGTCATCCCAGAACCCTACTACAGTCATCTCAGAACACAACTACAGTCATCCCAGAACCCTACTACAGTCATCTCAGAACACAACTACAGTCATCTCAGAACACAACTACAGTCATCCCAGAACACAACTACAGTCATCTCAGAACACAACTACATTCAGACTAGGACACAACTACAGTCATCCCAGAACGCAACTACAGTCAGACAAGACCACAACTACAGTCATCTCAGAACATAACTACAGTCAGACCAGACCACAACTACAGTCATCTCAGACCACAACTACAGTCAGACCAGGACCACAACTACAGTCAGACCAGGACCACAACTACAGTCATCTCAGACCACAACTACAGTCATCCCAGACCACAACTACAGTCATCTCAGAACACAACTACAGTCATCCCAGAACCCTACTACAGTCATCTCAGACCACAACTACAGTCATCTCAGAACACAACTACAGTCAGACCAGACCACAACTACTGTCAGATCAGACCACAACTACAGTCAGACCAGAACACAGATACAGTCATCCCAGAACCAAACTACCGTCATCCCAGAACACAGATTCAGTCATCCCAGAACACAGATTTAGTCATCCCAGAACACAACTACAGTCATCCCAGAACCCTACTACAGTCATCCCAGAACCCTACTATAGTCATCCCAGAACCCAACTACAGTCATCCCAGAACCCTACTACAGTCATCCCAGAACCCAACTACAGTCATCCCAGAATACAACTACAGTCAGACCAGAACCCAACTACAGTCATCCCAGACTACAACTACAGTCATCCCAGAACCCAACTACAGTCACCCCAGAACCCTACTACAGTCATCCCAGAACCCTACTACAGTCATCCCAGAACCCTACTACAGTCATCCCAGAACCCTACTATAGTCAGGCCAGAATACAACTACAGTCATCCCAGAACCCTACTACAGTCATCCCAGAACTCTACTACAGTCAGGCCAGAATACAACTACAGTCAGACCAGACCACAACTACAGTCATCTCAGAACACAGCTACAGTCATCTCAGAACACAACTACAGTCAGGCCAGAATACAACTACAGTCATCCCAGAACCCTACTACAGTCATCCCAGAACCCTACTACAGTCATCCCAGAACCCTACTACAGTCATCCCAGAACCCTACTACAGTCATCCCAGAACCCTACTACAGTCATCCCAGAACCCTACTACAGTCATCCCAGAACCCAACTACAGTCATCCCAGTCATCCCCCCTCCATTTCTTTGGTTTAACCCCCTCCATTTCCCTTTGGTTTAACCCCCTCCATTTCCCTTTGGTTGAACCCCCTCCATTTCCCTTTGGTTTAACCCCCTCCATTTCCCTTTGGTTTAACCACCTATGTTTTGCCAACCAGTCCAAACACATTTGTAAGGAGCAGAATTTTCCATGCAGTGTAAATTGGCCCCGCAGTTCTCAAATCTAATAAGACCGAACAACTTCTCCTCCTCCTCCTCTAGTTTATGTATGCTGTCTGGCGGTGTGGATGGAAGCTGTCTGGCTGTGTGGATGGAAACTGTCTGGCGGTGTTGGATGGAAGCTGTCTGGCGGTGCTGGATGGAAGCTGTCTGGCTGTGTGGATGGAAGCTGTCTGGTTGTGTGGATGGAAGCTGTCTGGCTGTGTGGATGGAAACTGTCTGGCGGTGTTGGATGGAAGCTGTCTGGCGGTGCTGGATGGAAGCTGTCTGGCTGTGTGGATGGAAGCTGTCTGGTTGTGTGGATGGAAGCTGTCTGGCTGTGTGGATGGAAGCTATCTGGCGGTGTGGATGGAAGCTGTCTGGCTGTGTGGATGGAAGCTGTCTCAAATGGAAGCTGTCTGGCGGTGTGGATGGAAGCTGTCTGGCGGTGTGGATGGAAGCTGTCTGGCTGTGTGGATGGAAGCTGTCTGGCGGTGTAGATGGAAGCTGTCTGGCTGTGTTGATGGAAGCTGTCTGGTGGTGTGGATGGAAGCTGTCTGGCTGTGTGGATGGAAGCTGTCTGGCTGTGTGGATGGAAGCTGTCTGGCTGTGTGGATGGAAGCTGTCTGGCTGTGTGGATGGAAGCTGTCTGGCGGTGTGGATGGAAGATGTCTGGCGGTGTGGATGGAAGCTGTCTGGCTGTGTGGATGGAAACTGTCTGGCGGTGTTGGATGGAAGCTGTCTGGCTGTGTGGATGGAAGCTGTCTGGCTGTGTGGATGGAAACTGTCTGGCGGTGTGGATGGAAGCTGTCTGGCTGTGTGGATGGAAGCTGTCTGGCTGTGTGGATGGAAACTGTCTGGCGGTGTGGATGGAAGCTGTCTGGCGGTGTGGATGGAAGCTGTCTGGCTGTGTGGATGGAAGCTGTCTGGCGGTGTGGATGGAAGCTGTCTGGCTGTGTGAAATCACTGGGGTGGGGCTCAAAGACACTTCCAGAGGCCCTGCACCTGCCTCCCTGCCTATCTGGTACTGGGCTTGACTACAGTCCAACAGGCTTCTGAGAGGGTTCCAACACACACACACACACACATACACACATACGGACACACACACACACACACACACACACACACACACACACACACACACACACACACACAGACAGACACACACATACAGACACACACATGCTATTTGATTTGATTTGATCATTATAAATAGTTTACACTGCATATCAGTACAGTTATGTAGGAGTGGATAGTGGCTTGTATTTCTCTGCATCTTATTCTTGCGCTCTCTATTTCTCCCACCCCCCTATCTCTCTCTCTCTCTCTCTCTCTCTCTCTCTCTCTCTCTCTCTCTCTCTCTCCTCTGGCTATAATTGCTCATTTATTTGATAGAGGCTTAGAGGCAGTAGTCCCATCATGATAAGAGGATCTCTGGGGCTTTCTTGACAACAAAAGCATCCGGGAGCCTCTCTCTCTCTCTCTCTCTCTCTGCACCCCTCCGTTACCTTGGTAGCCATGCAGGCAGGCAGCACACACACATGGCTGGCTGCTGGGCGACATCCACTCTTGGTTTTGGCCATTCTTCTCTAATTACAGGACTGTCTGCCAGGAGGCACCATTCTCTGAAGAGTTGGGGCGTTCTGCCTGCCTGTCTGACTGTCTGTCTGCCTGCCGCCTTACAAACAAAGCCAAGGATTCTGTTGCTGTTCATTGTGCCTACATGCTTGTGTTTGTGTGCCTCGCATTGCACCTGCCTCCCTCTGCCTCTTCAGTCCCATCACAGGATTGGAGTCTCTTTCATGTTCTATACTGTCTAATCTAACACCTGCCTTTGGGTTTCAGGACTGGGCAGGGCTGGACTGGACTAGCTGGGCTGGACTAGCTGGGCTGGACTAGCTGGACTGGACTGGACTGGGCTGGGCTGGACTGGACTAGCTGGACTGGACTAGCTGGACTGGTTGGCTGGACTGGACTAGCTGGACTGGTTGGCTGGACTGGTTGGCTGGGCTGGACTGGACTGGGCTGGGCTGGGCTGGACTGGGCTGGGCTGGACTAGCTGGGCTGGACTGGACTGGGCTGGGCTGGACTGGGCTGGACTGGACTAGCTGGGCTGGACTAGCTGGACTGGACTAGCTGGACTGGACTGGTTGGACTGGACTAGCTGGACTGGACTAGCTGGACTGGGATGGGCTTGGAGGGTTTTCTTCAAATGTAAGTATGAAGAGGAAGGACTGTGTGAAAGGATGGATGGATATAAAGATGTTTCTAATGAATGAGTGTTCATTTGGTAAGTGTAGTGTTTGGTAATGGTACTATGCCCAGTAATCATCCAGTAGGTACAGTGATCATCCAACAGCTACAATAATCACCCAACAGCTACAGTAATCGTCCAGCAGCTACAGTAATCATCCAACAGCTACAGTAATCATCCAGCAGCTACAGTAATCATCCAACAGCTACAGTAATCATCCAGCAGCTACAGTAATCATCTAGCAGGTACAGTAATCACCCAACAGCTACAGTAATCACCCAACAGCTACAGTAATTATCCAACAGCTACAATAATCATCCAACAGCTGCAGTAATTATCCAACAGCTACAATAATCATCCAACAGCTGCAGTAATCACCCAACAGCTACAGTAATTATCCAACAGCTGCAGTAATCACCCAACAGCTACAGTAGTCATCCAACAGCTACAGTACGGTAATCATCCAGCAGTGACAGTAATCATCCAACAGGTACAGTACTCATCCAACAGCTACAGTAATCATCTAGCAGGTACAGTAATCATCCAACAGCTACTGTAATCACCCAACAGCTACAGTAATCATCTAGCAGGTACAGTATTAATCCAACAGCTACAGTAATCATCTAGCAGGTACAGTAATCATCCAACAGCTACAGTAATCATCTAGCAGGTACAGTATTAATCTAGCAGGTACAGTAATCATCCAACAGCTACAGTAATCATCTAGCAGGTACAGTATTAATCTAGCAGGTACAGTAATCATCTAGCAGGTACAGTAATCATCCAACAGCTACAGTAATCATCTAGCAGGTACAGTATTAATCCAACAGGTCCAGGAATCATCCAACAGGTACAATAGTCATCCAGCAGTTAGCTTTAACAATAACGTACAGGCTAAAGAAAAACTCCTTTCTGTATGATTAATTGTTTTGGTCCGACCTTAATAACTAATGTTCTGCCCGGTAACGCCGGAGCGGAGCGGCCTATTAGATATCACCTCTATACATCATATCTGCATCCCAAATGGCACCGCTTTTGACCAGGGTCCATAGGATTTCCATAGTGCTCTGGTCAAAAAGTAGTGCACTATATAGGGAATAGGGTGTCAAAAGTAGTGCACTTATATAGGGAATAGGGTGCCATTGGGGACGTCAAGTCAAGTCATAGTGCTGACAGATGACCACTCAGAAATACCATTAGAATTGTTGAAATTAAAATGGGGTTGCTTAAGGTGTTAGCCTGATTACTTCATATCCTGGAGGGCTTTTCTGTCTGTTATTAAATTATTACAAGACCCGTTAGGAAAGCCTCTTGAAGGCTCTCATAACCTGATTTGTGAAGGGCAAATAAAATATACAGCCTTCGGGCAACAATCTTTTTCTATCATTAAGAAAGGGGAATACATTATGCTTATATTACATTTTTAATGCGCAAATTGTAAAAAGCAGTTAAATTGTTAAGTTGCTATTTCGCTTAGCCAAGGGAATGTCCCCAACTCTGAACAGCGGGGTAACTCTGTAAAATGATTGGACGACTTGTGACATTTCACAGTGTTGAGTTAGGGTCAATTCAGTTTTAATGTCAGTCAATTCACCAAGTGAATAATTATTTATATTCCACTTCTCTCTTCAATAGACCTTTCTGAATTGACTGAAATGAAAACGTGATTTGACCCCAAGTAACCCCTTGGTCCTCATCAACGCAGCATCAACAAACCTCTCTTCAGATATTGACAGATACGTTCTGTCCTCAGTCCTGCTCTCTTCCTCCGGAGGTCTGAGAATGACAGACAGGATCAATATGTTGAAGAATGAAAACAACATCAGAAGGTAAGGTCATGTGATGGATAACTTTCCCACGGCATGTCGCTCCATCTATCATCCTAATGACATCTCTTATTGAACTGTCCGGGAAAGTAATTCACAGTTGAACAAATAAATCAGTTTGGCAAGGGGATAGATGGTATTATGTGCAGTGGATGTGGAAACTGCAATACGACATCTGGCCACAAGGGGTCCCCATTGGTAATATAAAGTTTATGACAGTTAGTCTACTCCACACACCTATCCTATTTAAACCTACCGAATTTGTGAGTGAAATGTGATTCAGAACCATAGAAATAGGAATGAGAATAGTAATTAGAATTGTAATTAGAATTAGCAATTAGAATAGTAATTAGAATAGTAATTTAATACGATATCTATGTCTGGGTCAAGCACTAGAATAATAGTCGCCCTCTCCTTCCCCCTGCCTGTCTCTGACCACTAGGCCTATCAGATGGACCAAGAGAGGCCCTCTCCTTCCCCCTGCCTGTCTCTGACCACTAGGCCTATCAGATGAAACCAAGAGAGGCCCTCTCCTTCCCCCTGCCTTTCTCTGACCACTAGGCCTATCAGATGGACCAAGAGAGGCCCTCTCCTTCCCCCTGCCTGTCTCTGACCACTAGGCCTATCAGATGGACCAAGAGAGGCCCTCTCCTTCACCCTGCCTGTCTCTGACCACTAGGCCTATCAGATGGACCAAGAGAGGCCCTCTCCTTCCCCTGCCTGTCTCTGACCACTAGGCCTTTCAGATGGACCAAGAGAAACCCTCTCCTTCCCCTGCCTGTCTCTGACCACTAGGCCTATCAGATGAAACCAAGAGAGGCCCTCTCCTTCACCCTGCCTGTCTCTGACCACTAGGCCTAGCAGATGGACCAAGAGAGGCACTCTCCTTCACCCTGCCTGTCTCTGACCACTAGGCCTAGCAGATGGGAAGGATGGGCCAAGAGAGGCTCTGAAATATTTTATGACTTACTGCCCCTACAGCCATTATCATTCACATTCAAAGATCAATTTCCACCACTATCATTTATATTGGATCAACAAGAAGATAAAAGATATGTCTTCGTAATAAAATGTGATAATAAACCAATCCAGTGGTCGTTTGTTGTTCCTTCCCAATCTAAATTACTGCCTGGAGAGGAGAGGAGAGGAGATGAGATGAGATGAGATGAGATGAGATGAGATGAGATGAGATGAGATGAGATGAGATGAGAGGAGAGGAGAGGAGAGGAGAGGAGAGGAGAGGAGAGGAGAGGAGAGGAGATGAGATGAGATGAGATGAGATGAGATGAGATGAGATGAGATGAGAGGAGAGGAGAGGAGAGGAGAGGAGAGGAGATGAGATGAGATGAGATGAGATGAGATGAGATGAGATGAGAGGAGAGGAGAGGAGAGGAGAGGAGAGGAGAGGAGAGGAGAGGAGAGGAGAGGAGATGAGATGAGATGAGATGAGATGAGATGAGATGAGATGAGATGAGAGGAGAGGAGAGGAGAGGAGAGGAGAGGAGAGGAGAGGAGAGGAGAGGAGAGGAGAGGAGAGGAGAGGAGAGGAGAGGAGAGGAGAGGAGAGGAGAGGAGAGGAGAGGAGAGGAGAGGAGGAGCTGGAGGGGATCTGAGAGAGACTGTGTAATGGAAGTTCATGAAACCCCACTTCCCCTTCATAATAAAATGTGATAATAAACCAATTCAATGGTAGTTTGTTGTTCCTTACCAATTTAAATGAATGTCTGGATAGAAGAGGAGCGACGGGGGGGGAGAGACAGAGACACAGAAAGAGACAAAGAGTCTGAGCTAGCAGCATAACAGCCTCCTCACGTCCCCTGGTCTAATGAGATCTTCTTTTATCAGCAATTACAGGCCAGGGTGATTCTCCTGCTAGCATTCTGCACACGCTCACTGAGGACTTCCTGGTAGGAGTCTGCATGCACTCACTGGGAACTTCCTGAAGGTGACCTTTCCAATGGCGGTAACCATAGAAACCATCCTCACCGTTCGGGGAGCAGCTTGTACACAGAGAGGGAGAGAGAGAGAGCACGAGAGAGGGAGAGAGAGAGAGAAATTGAGAGAGAGACAGAGAGTATATAAAAAAATATAAAACAATTAGAGAGTGTCATTTCCCCAAATTTGAAACCCCTTATTCAAGGTTTCAAATACCTCTCTGATGAGAATAGACTACCCATCCTGTTGGGGGAAGACGCAGAGAGCTGTGGGTTGGCAGCACACCACATTTCTGCCTGACATAAAATGAAGGACAGTGTCTGACAGACCAACCAACTTGCAAATGTCCTCTATGCTTATTGTTATTGTTATTGTCATTGTAATTGTTATTGTCATTGTAATTGTTATTGTTATTGTAATTGCAATTGGCATTGTAATTGTCATTGTTATTGTTATTGTAATTGTTATTGTAATTGTTATTGTTATTGTAATTGTTATTGTAATTGTTATTGTTATTGTAATTGTAATTGTTATTGTCATTGTAATTGTAATTGTAATTGTTATTGTCATTGTACGTGTCATTGTTATTGTTATTGTTATTGTAATTGTTATTGTAATTGTTATTGTTATTGTAATTGTTATTGTAATTGTTATTGTTATTGTAATTGTTCTTGTTATTGTCATTGCTTGACGTATGGTCATTTTGACCCTTGATTGTTGTTGTTACTGATTGTCCCATTGACAACAGTGTTTAGTCTTATTTTAATTATGTTAATATTGTAGATTTATCAGTTCATCTCCAAAGTACACTTTGGCAAGAGAGAGAGAGAGAGAGAGAGAGAGAGAGAGAGAGAGAGAGATTACTGCCTTAATGAGGTAGCACAACTTGCACGCAGAGAATCTAGGGCTATGGTCAAAAGCAATTTCTCCAGCAAACAAACAAGCTAATGTATGGGTAAACAGCCAAGAGGGTAGGATTAGAGAGAGATGAGACTGACTACAGCTCAGCGTTCAACACAATAGTCCCTCAAAGCTCATCACTAAACTAAGGGACGGAACCCTGGGACTAAACATCTCGCTCTGCTACTGGATCTTGGACTTCCTGAGGGGCCGCCCCCAGGTGGTAAGGGTAGGTAACAACACATCCACCACGCTGATCGTCAACACGGGGGCCCCTCAGGGGTGCGTGCTTAGTCCCCTCCTGTACTCCCTGTTCAGTCATGACTGCACGGCCAGGCACGGCTCCAACACCATCATTACATGCTGATGACACAACAGTGATAGGCCTGATCACCGACAACGATGAGACCGTCTATAGAGAGGAGGTCAGAGACCTGGCCGTGTGGTGCCAGGACAATAACCTCTCCCTCAATGTGATCAAGACAAAGGAGATGATTGTGGACTACAGGAAAAGGAGTCCCGAGCACGCCCCCATTCTCAATGACGGGGCTGTAGTGGAGCAGATCGAGAGCTTCAAGTTCCTTGGCGCCCACATCACTAAACAAACTAACATGGTCCAAGCACACCAAGACAGTCATGAAGAGGGCACCACAAAACCTATTCCCCCTCAGGAGACTGAAAAGATGTCGCATGGGTCCTCAGATCCTCAAAAGAGTTCTACAGCTGCACCATCGCGAGCATCCTGACTGGTTGCATCACTGCCTGGCACGGCAACTGCTCGGTCTCCGACTGCAAGGCACTACAGAGGTAGTACGTAAGGCCCAATACATCACTGGGGCCAAGCTTCCTGCTATCCAGGACCTCTATACCAGGCGGTGTCAGACGAAGGCCCTAAAAATGATCAAAGACTCCAGCCACCCTAGTCATAGACTGTTCTCTCTGCTACCACATGGCAAGTGGTACCGGAGCGCCAAGTCTAGGTCCAAGAGGCTTTTAAACAGCTTCTACCCCCAAGCCATAAGACTCCTGAACATCTAATCAAATTGCTCCCCAGACAGACTATTTGCATTGCCCCCCCCCCCCCCCCCTTTTACGCCACTGCTACTCTCTGTTATTATCTATGCATAGTCACTTTAATAACTCTATCTACATGTACATATTACCTCAACTAACCGGTACCCCCACACATTGACTCTGTACTGGTACCCCCCCTGTATATAGTCTCCATATTGACTCTGTACTGGTACCCCCCCTGTATATAGTCTCCATATTGACTCTGTACCGGTACCCCCCCCCTGTATATAGTCTCCATATTGACTCTGTACCGGTACCCCCCCCTGTATATAGCCTCCACATTGACTCTGTACCGTAATACCCTGTATATAGTCTCCATATTGACTCTGTACCGGTACCCCCTGTATATAGTCTCCATATTGACTCTGTACCGGTACCCCCCCCCTGTATATAGTCTCCATATTGACTCTGTACCGGTACCCCCCCCCCTGTATATAGCCTCCACATTGACTCTGTACCGTAATACCCTGTATATAGTCTCCATATTGACTCTGTACCGGTACCCCCCCCTGTATATAGTCTCCATATTGACTCTGTACCGGTACCCCCCCCCTGTATATAGCCTCCACATTGACTCTGTACCGTAATACCCTGTATAGAGCCTCCACACTGACTCTGTACCGTAATACCCTGTATATAGCCTCCACATTGACTCTGTACCGTAACCCCCTGTATATAGTCTCCATATTGACTCTGTACCGTAATACCCTGTATATAGTCTCCATTTTGACTCTGTACTGTAATACCCTGTATATAGCCTCCACATTGACTCTGTACCGGTACCCCTCCCTGTATAGAGCCTCCACACTGACTCTGTACCGTAATACCCTGTATATAGCCTCCACATTGACTCTGTACCGTAATACCCTGTATATAGCCTCCACATTGACTCTGTACCGTAATACCCTGTATATAGCCTCCACATTGACTCTGTACCGTAATACCCTGTATATAGCCTCCATATTGACTCTGTACCGTAATACCCTGTATATAGCCTCCACATTGACTCTGTACCGTAATACCCTGTATATAGCCTCCACATTGACTCTGTACCGTAATACCCTGTATATAGCCTCCATATTGACTCTGTACCGTAATACCCTGTATATAGCCTCCATATTGACTCTGTACCGTAATACCCTGTATATAGCCTCCACATTGACTCTGTACCGTAATACCCTGTATATAGCCTCCACATTGACTCTGTACCGTAATACCCTGTATATAGCCTCCATATTGACTCTGTACCGTAATACCCTGTATATAGCCTCCACATTGACTCTGTACCGTAATACCCTGTATAGAGCCCCGCTGTTGTTATTTACTGCTGCTCTTTAATTATTTGTTTTTCTTATTTCTTACTTTTTTGTTTGTATTTTCTTCAAACTGCATTGTTGGTTAAAGGGCTTGTAAGTAAGCGTTTCCCTTTAAGGTCTAAACCTGTTGTATGATTTGATTTGATTAGGTTGACCCCAGACAGACAATGTGTTGATAGTGAGGGTGAACAAGGCTGGTAGGTTAGTATTGACCCCAGACAGACAATGTGTAGTGATTGTGAGGGTGAACAAGGCTGGTAGGTTAGTTTTGACCCCAGACAGACAATGTGTGTTGATAGTGAGGGTGAACAAGGCTGGTAGGTTAGTTTTGACCCCAGACAGACAATGTGTAGTGATTGTGAGGGTGAACAAGGCTGGTAGGTTAGTATTGACCCCAGACAGACAATGTGTGTTGATAGTGAGGGTGAACAAGGCTGGAAGGATAGTATTGACCCCAGACAGACAATGTGTTGATAGTGAGGGTGAACTCATAGATTTGAAATGAGTCATCTGTGTGAGTCACACTGCATCTTGGTCCATGTAACACTGAACAACACTGCTACCAGGAAGACAACACAGGCCTTTACCCACCAGGAACACATGGTGATAAACAACATCTGTTCAGGACTATATTAACCAGGATGATGTCAGGCACCAACATACAGTGGTCCTGTTGTGGACTTAGTGTTACTGTCTGTTACTGAAGGTGTTACTGTGTGTTACTGTGTGTTACTGAAGGTGTTACTTAGTGTTACTGAAGGTGTTACTTAGTGTTACTGTGTGTTACTGAAGGTGTTACTGTGTGTTACTGTGTGTTACTGAAGGTGTTACTTAGTGTTACTGAAGGTGTTACTTAGTGTTACTTAGTGTTACTGAAGGTGTTACTTAGTGTTACTGAAGGTGTTACTGTGTGTTACTGAAGGTGTTACTGTGTGTTACTGTGTGTTACTGAAGGTGTTACTTAGTGTTACTGAAGGTGTTACTTAGTGTTACTGTCTGTTACTGAAGGTGTTACTGTGTGTTACTGAAGGTGTTACTGTGTGTTACTGTGTGTTACTGAAGGTGTTACTGTGTGTTACTGTGTGTTACTGAAGGTGTTACTGTGTGTTACTTAGTGTTACTGAAGGTGTTACTGTGTGTTACTGAAGGTGTTACTGTGTGTTACTGTGTGTTACTGAAGGTGTTACTTAGTGTTACTGAAGGTGTTACTTAGTGTTACTTAGTGTTACTGAAGGTGTTACTGTGTGTTACTGTCTGTTACTGTCTGTTACTGAAGGTGTTACACAGTAACACCTTGTTTTTATTACTGAAGGTGTTACGGTGTGTTACTGTGTGTTACTGTGTGTTACTGAAGGTGTTACTTAGTGTTTTTATTACTGAAGGTGTTACTGTGTGTTACTGTGTGTTACTGAAGGTAAGCCTTTCATCATTTGGCCTTGAGAAACCAGAATCATAAGCACAACATGGACATTTATAAATTGATTTGTTGCGTAGTGGAATCTGGTCACATATTTGCTAGACGGGTTGATTCATTATAGTAATTGTTTTAAATTGATTAGGTGTTTGTAAATAAGGAATCCTGTTTGGGTGTTTTGTGTTCTTCTCACCTCTCCCTTGTCTGTTAGCTCCAGTTAAAAGAGAGAAACGGGAACCAGTGACTGACGCCTAAATGCTGGCTTCACACGCTACGTCAATGTGTTGTCTTCCTGGTAGCAGTGTTGCTCAGTGTTACATGTTAATTGCAGAAGCTGGAAGTGTTCCGTGTACCATGATGCAGTGTGACTCACACAGATGACTCATTTCAGATCTAAGACAGCCTGGTCCGCCCTCACAACGGGCGACAGGTAGTCTAGCGGTTAGAGCGTTGGGCTAGTAACCAAACGGTTGCTTGATCGAATCCCCCCGAGCTGACAAGGTGAAAAAAATCTGCCATTCTGCCCCTGAACAAGGCAGTTAACCCATTGTTGCTAGGCCATCATTGTGAATAAGAATATGTTCTTAATTTACTTGCCAAGTAAAAAAATAAATAAAATGAAGCTATAAATAAGCTGACGGGAATTTAATTCAGAGGGATTGGTCAGGGGTTCGAGAATCAATGGAAGATGTCAACTTTGTAGAATGTAAGGTAAGGTTGTTGTGTGTGAAATCCCACCCTGATCGGTGGGTTTAAATTCCAGTCCATTCTCCTTTATAGGAGTTGTTTGATTCTTACATCATTATTTAGAAACATGTCCAAGATCTTGTCCAAAAACAGAGAGGTGTTGCAAAGGGGATCTCACTGCTTGTTCTATCCTGTTTCTGGGCCTCAATCAAACTGTTGATATCGGACTGCTTGTCTCATTGTGGAGGATTGGCACGATTACATCCCTAGTTCCTATGGAAACACACATCCAGTCAGGGCTGGTTGTACCATCTACTTATCATTACCGTAGAGCCATACAGGTATATTTAATAGAGGTGGTCATTACTGTAGAGCCATACAGGTATATTTAATAGAGGTGGTCATTACTGTAGAGCCATACAGGTATATTTAATAGAGGTGGTCATTACTGTAGAGCCATACAGGTATATTTAATAGAGGTGGTCATTACCGTAGAGCCATACAGGTATATTTAATAGAGGTAGTCATTACCGTACAGCCATACAGGTATATTTAATAGAGGTGGTCATTACTGTAGAGCCATACAGGTATATTTAATAGAGGTGGTCATTACCGTAGAGCCATACAGGTATATTTAATAGAGGAGGTCATTACTGTAGAGCCATACAGGTATATTTAATAGAGGTGGTCATTACTGTAGAGCCATACAGGTATATTTAATAGAGGTCATTACTGTAGAGCCATACAGGTATATTTAATAGAGGTGGTCATTACTGTAGAGCCATACAGGTATATTTAATAGAGGTCATTACTGTAGAGCCATACAGGTATATTTAATAGAGGTCATTACTGTAGAGCCATACAGGTATATTTAATAGAGGTCATTACTGTAGAGCCATACAGGTATATTTAATAGAGGTCATTACTGTAGAGCCATACAGGTATATTTAATGGAGGTGGTCATTACTGTAGAGCCATACAGGTATATTTAATAGAGGTGGTCATTACCGTAGAGCCATACAGGTATATTTAATAGAGGTGGACTTTTAATTTGTATCATTAATTTCTATTAGGCTCAAAACAATCAGAAACACAACCAAAACGAACTGTTCCTAGGCCATCACTGAAAATAAGAATTTGTTCTTTAACTGACTTGCCTAGTTAAATAAAGGTAAAATAAATGTTAAAAATGCATCCAACCAGTCTGTAAAGTCACCAGCTTGATGTAGTCATTGCATGTCAGTAGTATGGGGACCAAATACTAAACATTTGGCCACTTTATTTATAAGAATCGTTAGCGGGGGTCAATCATTTTGACCCCTACCTTTTTGGGAAAAAAATATATTTATTTTTAAACTAAATCTCTTTCTCCGAGCAATTGTATTAGTATAAAATAATATAATTCACCACATTTTTGGAGCATACAATATAGCTCAGTCATTATTGCTGATCTGTATCAAGGGTGTCAATAATTTCGGAGCCCACTGCATATTTAATGGACGTCATTCAGTGAACTATAACCTTGTCTGAGACCTGACGATTTGTGTTAGCAATGCAAGCCAGTCAGGATAATGCTTTAGGTCTTCAGGTTATCACAGTCAGGACAATGCTTTAGGTCTTCAGGTTATCACAGTCAGGATAATGCTTTGGGTCTTCAGGTTATCCCAGTCAGGATAATGCTTTAGGTCTTCAGGTTATCCCAGTCAGGAAAATGCTTTAGGTCTTCAGGTTATCCCAGTCAGGATAATGGTTTGGTCTTCAGGTTATACCAGTCAGGATAAGGCTTTAGGTCTTCAGGTTATACCAGTCAGGATAATGCTTTAGGTCTTCAGGTTATCACAGTCAGGATAAGGCTTTAGGTCTTCAGGTTATCACAGTCAGGATAATGCTTTAGGTCTTCAGGTTATCCCAGTCAGGATAATGCTTTAGTTCTTCAGGTTATCCCAGTCAGGATAATGCTTTATGTCTTCAGGTTATCCCAGTCAGGATAATGCTTTAGGTCTTCAGGTTATCCCAGTCAGGATAATGCTTTAGGACTTCAGGTTATCACAGTCAGGATAAGGCTTTAGGACTTCAGGTTATCACAGTCAGGATAAGGCTTTAGGACTTCAGGTTATCACAGTCAGGATAAGGATTTAGGACTTCAGGTTATCACAGTCAGGATAAGGATTTAGGTCTTCAGGTTATCACAGTCAGGATAATGCTTTAGGACTTCAGGTTATCACAGTCAGGATAATGCTTTAGGACTTCAGGTTATCACAGTCAGGATAATGCTTTAGGTCTTCAGGTTATAACAGTCAGGATAATGCTTTAGGACTTCAGGTTATCAGTCAGGATAATGCTTTAGGACTTCAGGTTATCCCAGTCAGGATAATGCTTTAGGTCTTCAGGCTATCACAGTCAGGATAATGCTTTAGGTCTTCAGGTTATCACAGTCAGGATAATGCTTTAGGACTTCAGGTTATCAGTCAGGATAATGCTTTAGGACTTCAGGTTATCCCAGTCAGGATAATGCTTTAGGACTTCAGGTTATCACAGTCAGGATAAGGCTTTAGGTCTTCAGGTTATCACAGTCAGGATAATGCTTTAGGTCCTCAGGTTATAACAGTCAGGATAATGCTTTAGGTCTTCAGGTTATCCCAGTCAGGATAATGCTTTAGGACTTCAGGTTATCACAGTCAGAATAAGGCTTTAGGTCTTCAGGTTATCCCAGTCAGGATAATGCTTTAGGTCTTCAGGTTATCCCAGTCAGGATAATGCTTTAGGACTTCAGGTTATACCAGTCAGGATAAGGCTTTAGGACTTCAGGTTATAACAGTCAGGATAATGCTTTAGGTCTTCAGGTTATCCCAGTCAGGATAATGCTTTAGGTCTTCAGGTTATCCCAGTCAGGATAATGCTTTAGGTCTTCAGGTTATACCAGTCAGGATAAGGCTTTAGGACTTCAGGTTATCACAGTCAGGATAATGCTTTAGGTCTTCAGGTTATAACAGTCAGGATAAGGTTTTATGTACCAACTTTTAGTTTTTATCTTAAATGTAATCCCTGATATCATACACACGTTGCATGTGCTTCTGCCTCTGTATTGCTTGCTCTTTTAGCTGGGTTTCTGTATAAGCACTTCGAGACAACTGCTCAAAACATCAGAATTATGAACCCAGGCTACCTCCAGTCGCAACCAATCATCACACTGCCCCACCTCTATCTGCCACAGGGATCACCGGCTTGTAGTCCTAAAACCCGGAAATGAGTAACCTCTAGAGAAATTAATGGGGAAAGAATATGGTTTTGGGATAAACGGCGAAAATTAGGTCTGAGGTTAAGACAGTTAAGACAGGCTTAGGACATCTTATAAATTCGACGAGGTAATGTCAGTCAACTAACATGACCTTTATGAATTATGAAGCCTATATGTCGTTTATATGTTGTTGTTTTTTGTATTACATAAATGGTTCAAAATTCACAAAAACTGACGAAAACTGTCTCACCGAACAAAACATATCAGATCTCCAACGCCTGTGTTTACCACATACCTTAGTTTCAGCGTTTATCATTTAAGAAAAAACTTATTTCCCATATACTTTGTCCGACGAACCATGGCGGAGTAGTTAGTGCCTACAAAAATGACGCCATTATACTGTTATCCTCTATTGGGCAAGTCGACAAGACATGGATCTAACGCCTGCGCAGAAGCCAGCGTGAGTCTGAATCATCGATAGGGCGACTGTCGGAGCTGAGAATCTAGAGTGATGGGACCTGAGTGAAGGAACAGCCGCGAGTGATCACTCTCCAAGCCGGTTATGACAGGTATATTTCAGCCTTAAATGCATTCGGATATTCACTTTAACGTTTTTTTTTAAAACGGGTTTATAGTGGAAACGACTGTACTGGGCTATCTGATTGTGGATTACATAATAGTGGTGGAAATATGATTGGCTGTATGGCTTTTCAACATCTGGAAGTAACCTTTAAAACGAGAAAATGTCTTGATCTACTGTCTCAACATTTAGGGTGTGATTAACTGTCGAGTTATGTATTTATTTTTGAAAGAACTAGACAGAAGACGTGTTGTCAGACTCAGATCAATAGTGTTTGTAGTTTTGTAAATAGACAGTTGACTTCCCAATCTCAACTTTATTTAGCCTATAGCATGCGGCTGGTGTGGCTTAGAATCCAAAGCAAATCCGTTTACTTTGACGATAACAGCTTGTAGCCTAATCGATTACATGGTTTGATGCTATTATCTTAGATAAAAGATGTCTCAAGGGGACTGTGAAAGCAAGACGAAGGAAGGACGTGTGTGTCAGAGCAGTATGGCGTCATGTCTTACGTCTCTGCCTCCTTGGGTAGAGCGGATTCACATTCAGCACCATGGACAGCGATATCTCTCTCTCTCTCTCTCGCTCTGTCGTCGCAGTCATTGAGCTATAAAATAAGGTCGCAATTTGCCAATTTACTTTCCTTCGTGTTTCGGTTTAAATGTTAATTATTTGAGATTCTAGAATGTGTTGGGTTCCAATCGGTGAGAGAACATGATCAAAACAAGATCAGGTGTTTTGACCACTGGCATCCACGTGACCTTATAATTGGTATGACAGAGGTTATTATATTTCGGATACGTTTGTCGTTTCTGTATTTGTTGACTTGACAACTAGGTTTGTGTTTATATTAAATATTACTCATCAAAGCATTGGATTGGAACAAATGACGCTGTGGGCTCTTCAGAGACATATTTGTTATGTATGACAGAGATTGTCAATGAGTACACAAACTATACATATTGCATATCTCATTATTAGCATTTTGCATAATACTAAATGCTGAATATTTAAAGTCATTATTTTGCCATATGCACATTCGATTTTATTTGACCTCTATTTTAAAGACCAAGGTCTCTTTCACAGATAAGCCCTGCTTACACATCATTTACAAAATACAAAAAAATACAACTACACCCTTCCACACTGACTACATGTAGACAACAGAAGTGTTATTCATTCAGAGTCTACATAACATCCTTCAACACTGACTACATGTAGACAACAGAAGTGTTATTCATTCAGAGTCTACATAACATCCTTCAACACTGACTACATGTAGACAACAGAAGTGTTATTCATTCAGAGTCTACATAACATCCTTCAACACTGACTACATGTAGACAACAGAAGTGTTATTCATTCAGAGTCTACATAACATCCTTCAACACTGACTACATGTAGACAACAGAAGTGTTATTCATTCAGAGTCTACATAACATCCTTCAACACTGACTACATGTAGACAACAGAAGTGTTATTCATTCAGAGTCTACATAACATCCTTCAACACTGACTACATGTAGACAACAGAACTGTTATTCATTCAGAGTCTACATAACATCCTTCAACACTGACTACATATAGACAACAGAAGTGTTATTCATTCAGAGTCTACATAACATCCTTCAACACTGACTACATGTAGACAACAGAAGTGTTATTCATTCAGAGAGAGTCTACATAACATCCAGCAGGTAGCAGACAGCAGGTAGCAGTTACTAGGCAGCAGATAGAAGGTAATAGGCAGCAGGCAGCAGGCAGCAGGGAGCAGGCAGCAGGCAGCAGATAGCAGGTAGCAGATAGAAGGTAATATGCAGCAGATAGCAGGTAATAGGCAGCAGGTAGAAGGTAGCAGGTAGCAGGCAGCAGGTAGCAAGCAACAGGTAGCAAGTAATAGGCAGCAACAGCAGATAGCAGGTAGAAAAACAACCTAATATCCCTGAACAGGTAGCAGGTAGAAACACAACCTAATATCCCTGGACAGGTAGCAGGCAGCATGCAGCATGTCGCAGGCAGAAACGCAACCTAATAACCTGAACAAGTAGCAGGTAGCAGGTAGAAACACAACCTAATATCCTGAACAGGTAGAAGGTAGAAATGTAGCAGGCAGCATGTAGCAGGCAGAAACGCAACCTAATAACCTGAACAAGTAGCGGATAGCAGGTAGCATGTAGCAGGCAGCGATAGCAGGCAGAAACGCAACCTAATATCCTGAACAAGCAGGATAGCAGGTAGAAGGTAGAAACACAATCTAATATCCTGAACAGGTTGCAGACAGAAACACAACCTGATATCCTGAACAGGTAGCATGTAGCAGGCAGCATGTAGAAGGCAGCAGGCAGAAACTCAACCTAATATCCTGAACAGGTTGCAGGTAGCAGGTAGCGACACAACCTGATATCCTGAACAGGTAGCAGGTAGCAACACAACCTGATATCCTGAACAGGTAGCAGGTAGCAGGTAGCAACACAACCTGATATCCTGAACAGGTAGAAGTTAGAAGGTAGCAGGTATAAACACAACCTAATATCCTGAACAGGTAGCAGGCAGCAACACAACCTGATATCCTGAACAGATAGCAGGTAGCAGGTAGCAGGTAGAAACACAACCTAATATCCTGAACAGGTAGCAGGTAGCAGGTAGAAACACAACCTAATATCCTGAACAGGTAGCAGGCAGCAACACAACCTAATATCCTGAACAGGTAGCAGGCAGTAACACAACCTGATATCCTGAACAGGAACAGATGGGTGATTCAAAATGTGAGCAACACTGTGGCTGATCATTCAGCATTGTATCTCTCTCCATAATAAAACTGTTTGTGTGTGTGTGTGTGTGTGTGTGTGTGTGTGTGTGTGTGTGTGTGTGTGTGTGTGTGTGTGTGTGTGTTGTGTGCAGGCAGTGGCACCCGGTGTGTGTGAGGTTAGTGTGGTGCTCTCTCTCTCTCTCTCTCTCTCTAGACAGAGCTGAGGTGAAAGGGTCAGGATGGCTTCAGCCTGTGCTGAGATCTGTGGGTCAGACTACGCTGAACAGACGCAGCACGACCAGAGATACGGCGTCAGATCATACCTCCACCAGTTCTACGAGGAGTGTACTGCCTCCATCTGGGAACGCGATGAAGATTTTCAGATTCAGAGATCGCCTAGTCGGTGGAGCTCTGTCCTCTGGAAGGTATGATATATATGAGAGAAGAGATATTGGGAGGGTATTGGGTCATGGTGCTGTAAACATCCTGACATGGTCTGGGTAGTGTATTGAGCCAGGTTACTGTAAACATCTGCCTGTTCAGGTCTGTCTAGTGTTAGGAACCCTGATCCTGTCTCTCCCTCCCCCAGGTCTGTCTAGCATTAGGAACCCTGAACCCTGATCCTGAACCCTAATCCTGTCTCTCATCCATCCCTCCCCCAGGTCTGTCTAGTGTTAGGAACCCTGATCCTGTCTCTCCCTCCCCCAGGTCTGTCTAGTGTTAGGAACCCTGATCCTGTCTCTCCCTCCCCCAGGTCTGTTTAATATTAGGAACCCTGATCCTGTCTCTCCCTCCCCCAGGTCTGTCTAGCGTTAGGAACCCTGATCTTGTCTCTCCCTCCCCCAGGTCTGTCTAGTGTTAGGAACCCTGATCCTGTCTCTCCCTCCCCCAGGTCTGTCTAGTGTTAGGAACCCTGATCCTGTCTCTCCCTCCCCCAGGTCTGTTTAATATTAGGAACCCTGATCCTGTCTCTCCCTCCCCCAGGTCTGTCTAGCGTTAGGAACCCTGATCCTGTCTCTCCCTCCCCCAGGTCTGGCTAGTGTTAGGAACCCTGATCCTGTCTCTCCCTCCCCCAGGTCTGTCTAGAGTTAGGAACCCTGATCCTGTCTCTCCCTCCCCCAGGTCTGTCTAGCGTTAGGAACCCTGATCCTGTCTCTCCCTCCCCCAGGTCTGTCTAGCGTTAGGAACCCTGATCCTGTCTCTCCCTCCCCCAGGTCTGGCTAGTGTTAGGAACCCTGATCCTGTCTCTCCCTCCCCCAGGTCTGTCTAGAGTTAGGAACCCTGATCCTGTCTCTCCCTCCCCCAGGTCTGTCTAGAGTTAGGAACCCTGATCCTGTCTCTCCCTCCCCCAGGTCTGTCTAGAGTTAGGAACCCTGATCCTGTCTCTCCCTCCCCCAGGTCTGGCTAGTGTTAGGAACCCTGATCCTGTCTCTCCCTCCCCCAGGTCTGTTTAATATTAGGAACCCTGATCCTGTCTCTCCCTCCCCCAGGTCTGTCTAGTGTTAGGAACCCTGATTCTGTCTCTCCCTCCCCCAGGTCTGTTTAATATTAGGAACCCTGATCCTGTCTCTCCCTCCCCCAGGTCTGTCTAGTGTTAGGAACCCTGATCCTGTCTCTCCCTCCCCCAGGTCTGTCTAGCGTTAGGAACCCTGATCCTGTCTCTCCCTCCCCCAGGTCTGTCTAGTGTTAGGAACCCTGATCCTGTCTCTCCCTCCCCCAGGTCTGTCTAGTGTTAGGAACCCTGATCCTGTCTCTCCCTCCCCCAGGTCTGTCTAGCGTTAGGAACCCTGATCCTGTCTCTCCCTCCCCCAGGTCTGTCTAGCGTTAGGAACCCTGATTCTGGTGACAGGCCTCATTGTCCTACTGGTGGGCTACGCCACCCCGACTAAGATCGAAGCATTCGGGGAAGACGAGCTCCTCTTCGTGGACAGCCACGCTGTCCTCTTCAACCGAGCCTTGGACGTGTGCAAGCTGACGGGCGCCGTTCTGTTCTGCGTGGGTGGCAGCCTGATGGCCGTAGGTCTCCTCCTCTCAGCCTTCTCTAAGAGCTACTCCAAGGAGGAGCTGTACCTGCAACAGAAGTTTAAGGAGAGGCTGGTTGATATCCAGAATACGGTCCATCCCGTCACCAGAGCCCCTACTCCGGGGGAGAGTAAGATCCCTGTCACCCTGTCTAAAGTGCAAAGTGTCCAGCCCAACTCAGAGACATAACAGTTGTCAATGTAGTAGTGAGAGGTAGATTATCAGTGGTGTTCATGTGTCCTTGTTCCTAACCCTTCTAAAGGTCAGCTTATGTCATCTTAGTACTACTCCTTACAAACCCTGTGTTTCCAGCACTTACACTCAGGGCTGCAGGAGGAGTCACACAGCTCCTTTCATGTAACGCTGTGTAAGTAAGGCTGCAGGAGGAATAACACAGCTCCTTTCATGTAACGCTGTGTAATTAAGGCTGCAGGAGGAATCACACAGCTCCTTTCATGTAACGCTGTGTAATTAAGTCTGCAGGAGGAATCACACAGCTCCTTTCATGTAACGCTGTGTAATTAAGGCTGCAGGAGGTTTCACACAGCTCCTTTCATGTAACGCTGTGTAATTAAGGCTGCAGGAGGAATCACACAGCTCCTTTCATGTAACGCTGTGTAATTAAGGCTGCAGGAGATTTCACACAGCTCCTTTCATGTAACGCTGTGTAATTAAGGCTGCAGGAGGTTTCACACAGCTCCTTTCATGTAACGCTGTGTAATTAAGGCTGCAGGAGGTTTCACACAGCTCCTTTCATGTAAATCTACTGGCTGGGATACAATCATGTACCTAGACCAAGAAACTAACAGACTCACTGTATAGAGCAGTGGGTCTCACCCTAGGGTACTTACATATCCACATGGGGTACTTATCCTATCCACATGGGGTACTTATCCTATCCACAGGGGGAACTTATCCTATCCACAGGGGGGACTTGTCCTATCCACAGGGGTTACTTATCCTATCCACAGGGGTATGTATCCTATCCACAGGGGGTACTTATCCTATCCACATGGGGTACTTATCCTATCCACAGGGGGAACTTATCCTATCCACATGGGGTACTTATCCTATCCACATGGGGTACTTATTATATCCACAGGGGTACTTATCCTATCCACAGGGGGTACTTATCCTATCCACATGGGGTACTTATACTATCCACAGGGGGTAATTATCCTATCCACATGGGGTACTTATCCTATCCACAGTGGGAACTTATCCTATCCACAGGGGGAACTTATCCTATCCACAGGGGTATGTATCCTATCCACAGGGGGTACTTATCCTATCCACAGGGGGAACTTATCCTATCCACATGGGGTACTTATCCTATCCACATGGGGTACTTATTATATCCACAGGGGGTACTTATCCTATCCACAGGGGTACTTATCCTATCCACAGGGGGTACTTATCCTATCCACATGGGGTACTTATACTATCCACAGGGGGTAATTATCCTATCCACATGGGGTACTTATCCTATCCACAGTGGGAACTTATCCTATCCACAGGGGGAACTTATCCTATCCACAGGGGTTACTTATCCTATCCACATGGGTTACTTAACCTATCCACAGGGGGTACTTATCCTATCCACAGGGGGTACTTATCCTATCCACATGTGGTACTTATCCTATCCACAGTGGGAACTTATCCTATCCACAGGGGGAACTTATCCTATCCACAGGGGTACTTATCCTATCTACAGGGGTACTTATCCTATCCACAGGGGGTACTTGTCCTATCCACACGGGGTACTTATCCTATCCACAGGGGGTTCTTGGGAGACTCATCAGAACGTAGGCCTACTGGTCAAATGAGGGGGTACTTCTGGGGAGACTCATCAGAACGTAGGCCTACTGCTCAAATGAGGGGGTACTTCTGGGGAGACTCATCAGAACGTAGGCCTACTGGTCAAATGAGGGGGTACTTCTGGGGAGACTCATCAGAACGTAGGCCTACTGCTCAAATGAGGGGGTACTTCTGGGGAGACTCATCAGAACGTAGGCCTACTGGTCAAATGAGGGAGTACTTCTGGGGAGACTCAACAGAACGTAGGCCTACTGCTCAAATGAGGGGGTACTTCTGGGGAGACTCATCAGAACGTAGGCAGTAAACAAAAAGGTAGCTAACCGCTAATATAGAGGACATGTCCTGAGTGGATAAGACATTAAGAACACCTGCTCTTTCCATGACATAGACTGACCAGGTGAATCCAGGTGAAAGATATGATCCCTTACTGATGCCAGTTGTTAAATCCTCTTCAATCAGTGTAGATGAAGGGGAGGAGACAGGATAAAGTAGGATTTTTAAGCCTTGAGACAATTGAGACATGGATTGTGTCTGTGTGCCATTCAGAGGGTGAATGGGGCAAGACAAAAGATTTAAGTGCCTTTAAACGGGGTATGGTAGTGGGTGCCAGGCGCACCAGTTTCAATGTGTCAAGAACTGCAACACTGTTGGGTTTTCACGCTCAACCTTATCAAGAATGGTCCACCACCCAAAAGGACATCCAGCCAACTTGGCACAACTGTGGGAAGCATTGGAGTTAACAAGGGGCCAGCATCCCCGTGGAAGGCTTTCGACACCTTGTGGAGTCAGTGAACCCAGACGAATTGAGGCTGTCTTGCAACTCAATATTAGGAAGGTGTTCTTAATCTTTTGTCTCCACTAACGGCTAGAGGTAATCGCACAGCTCCTTTGATTTAACTCTTTATTAGGGACAGTCAGTCACTGTCTAGCGTAGGTTTTCCACCTTGACTGGATTTATGAGTGTCATCTTCAGCAATGAAGAATTGAAAGAATGGAGTACCCTTTTTCCCCAAAAAATATCTATATTGAGCCTAAGCAATTGCTGCCGACTGTTGTTCTATAATTGCTGTGGTGTAACTAACAGCAGCTGGGGTGTAACTAGCAGCAGCTGTGGTATAACTAGCTGTGGTGTAACTAACAGCAGCTGTGGTATAACTAACAGCAGCTGTGGTATAACTAACAGCTGTGGTGTAACTAACAGCAGCTGTGGTGTAACTAACAGCAGCTGTGGTATAACTAACAGTAGCTGTGCTATAACTAACAGCTGTGGTGTAACTAGCAGCAGCTGTGGTATAACTAACAGCAGCTGTGGTGTAACTAACAGCAGCTGTGGTATAACTAGTAGCAGCTGTGGTATAACTAACAGTAGCTGTGGTATAACTAACAGTAGCTGTGGTATAACTAACAGAGGCTGTGGTATAACTAACAGCAGCTGTGGTGTAACTAACAGCAGCTGTGGTGTAACTAACAGTAGCTGTGGTTTAACTAGCAGCAGCTGTGGTGTAACTAACAGCAGCTGTGGTGTAACTAGTAGCAGCTGTGGTGTAACTAACAGCAGCTGTGGTGTATCTAACAGCAGCTGTGGTATAACTAACAGCAGCTGTGGTGTAACTAACATCAGCTGTGGTGTAACTAACAGCAGCTGTGATGTAACTAACAGCAGCTGTGGTATAACTAACAGTAGCTGTGGTGTAACTAGTAGCAGCTGTGGTGTAACTAACAGTAGCTGTGGTGTAACTAGTAGCAGCTGTGGTGTAACTAACAGCAGCTGTGGTGTAACTAACATCAGCTGTGGTGTAACTAACAGCAGCTGTGGTATAACTAACAGCTGTGGTATAACTAACAGCAGCTGTGGTGTAACTAACAGCAGCTGTGATGTAACTAACAGCTGTGGTATAACTAACAGCAGCTGTGGTGTAACTAACAGCAGCTGTGGTATAACTAACAGCTGTGGTATAACTAACAGCAGCTGTGGTGTAACTAACAGCAGCTGTGATGTAACTAACAGCTGTGGTATAACTAACAGCTGTGGTATACTAACAGCAGCTGTGGTGTAACTAACAGCAGCTGTGGTGTAACTAACAGCTGTGGTATAACTAACAGCAGCTGTGATGTAACTAACAGCTGTGGTATAACTAACAGCAGCTGTGGTGTAACTAACAGCAGCTGTGGTATAACTAACAGCAGCTGTGGTATAACTAACAGCAGCTGTGGTATAACTAACAGCAGCTGTGGTATAACTAACAGCAGCTGTGGTGTAACTAACAGCAGCTGTGGTATAACTAACAGCAGCTGTGGTGTAACTAACAGCAGCTGTGGTGTAACTAACAGCAGCTGTGATGTAACTAACAGCAGCTGTGGTATAACTAACAGCTGTGGTATAACTAACAGCAGCTGTGGTGTAACTAACAGCAGCTGTGGTATAACTAACAGCAGCTGTGGTGTAACTAACAGCAGCTGTGGTGTAACTAACAGCAGCTGTGGTGTAACTAACAGCAGCTGTGGTGTAACTAACAGCTGTGGTATAACTAACAGCAGCTGTGGTGTAACTAACAGCAGCTGTAATGTAACTAACAGCTGTGGTGTAACTAACAGCAGCTGTGGTGTAACTAACAGCAGCTGTGGTGTAACTAACAGCTGTGTTATAACTAACAGCAGCTGTGGTATAACTAACAGCAGATGTGGTGTAACTAACAGCAGCTGTGGTGTAACTAACAACAGCTGTGGTGTAACTAGCTGTGGTGTAACTAGCAGCAGCTGTGGTGTAACTAACAGTAGCTGTGGTGTAACTAGTAGCAGCTGTGGTGTAACTAACAGCAGCTGTGGTGTAACTAGCTGTGGTGTAACTAGCAGCAGCTGTGGTGTAACTAACAGTAGCTGTGGTGTAACTAGCAGCAGCTGTGGTGTAACTAACAGTAGCTGTGGTATAACTAACAGCAGCTGTGGTATAACTAACAGCAGCTGTGGTGTAACTATCAGCTGTGGTGTAACTAACAGCAGCTGTGGTGTAACTAGTAGCAGCTGTGGTTTAACTAACAGCTGTGGTGTAACTAACAGCTGTGGTGTAACTAGTAGCAGCTGTGGTGTAACTAACAGCAGCTGTGGTGTAACTAACAGCAGCTGTGGTGTAACTAGCTTGTGATTTGATGTTCATTTCCTACTCAGTTCAAAGTAACACAGCTCATTGTAACAGCGGACAGGAAGCGCACAGAGGGAGAAAAAGCCTTTAACACAGAGGATTTGTGTTCCACAGTGGTGCAATAACAACGGGGATTGCTACTGTAGTTGTGTTGTTGTTTTATTTACGTACAAATAAACAACAAACTGAATCCTCCTCAGTTTCTAGATGAGGTAGAATATATATAGGTTTAATCAAACAGTTGAAACGTCTCTAAAGGATAAATATTATATTTAAAATCTGCTCTGTCACTACCTCACTTGGCTTCACACCGTGTGTCATGTTGTTGTAAATCACAACATAGAATCTATAGACAGTTGTTATAAATCACAACCTAGAATCTATAGACAGTTGTTATAAATCACAACATAGAATCTATAGCCAGTTGTTTTAAATCACAACATAGAATCTATAGACAGTTGTTATAAATCACAACATAGAATCTATAGACAGTTGTTATAAATCACAACATAGAATCTATAGACAGTTGTTATAAATCACAACCTAGAATCTATAGACTAACAAGGCAGGGTGATAAAGACACTGGGCTGCTGAGGACATCAGATGCACCAGACACTGGACATACATAACATTACTCTAGACGACTGTTCTGTCAGTTCAGACACAACGGAGCTCTAGTTATTCCCGTAGCAGGGATAGAATGGAGACTAAAAGCTGCTACGTTTTGTTTGTAGGAGAAGCCCCGGGTGATCTGGGACATAACAAGTTGATAGAGCTGAAGATTCTGTGTTGCAGTTTTCTTTAACCTTTTGGATCAATTTCTCTTCAAATGAATATATCGGCTTCGATTTTCATGTTTGTGAAAAAAAACAAGTATCATAGTGTGTGATCTGATGAACTGACCTTTCACATTCAAACTGACCCCTGACCCCTGACCCCTTCCTTCCTTTCCGCTTATTTTTTTATAACTGTGAGAGGTGACATCATCCAAACTCGTCCTGTACTAGACGCAACACACAGGCCAGGTGTGAGAACAGACAAATCGCCTGTAGCTAACGACGACACCTCACCTGGAGCACTGGAGGCTGGTGGCAGCGGGAGATATCGGAGGACGGGCTCACGTTGTTAACGGCTGGAACGGGATGAAACGGAGCGGTGTGAAAACGCGTGACGACGAGCCTGTCCTTAACTACATCTCCACACACCAGCCTCCACTGACCCGTAACCGAGGTAACCAACATGTCAATCTATAGAAGACAAGTCATCGGGTGTGAGATAAAGCTACAAAACAAAACCAATGAGAATAACATCACTAGCTAACTAAAGATACATGTAACAGTGATTATGCCAGTCACTTCTGAGTGGTCAGTTTGGCTTGATGTTTCCATATAGTGCCATGTTGTGAATACATTTATAATTACTTGTTAATGGAGTAAATTGAAAACCTGTATTTAAAAAAATAATAAAAAAAACCTGGTTCCAAAATATGACAGATGAATAGTTGTGTTAAAGCTAAGGGCATATTTGTTCTCAAATGGATTCTACCGGGTCAGAGAAAGAAGGAACGAGCAAAGATAACTCTGTCCTATATATTACATGTCTATTTTTCATATAACATAATAAAAACAACTTGGAATTATCAGCAGCTTACTCCTGGTGACGATTCTGTTTTTCTGATCAACTGTCTCATCTCTGTCCGCCATTTTCTGTCCTTAAGCTCTTTATTATCGTAATGTATAGTTATTGTCTTACATAACATCTGCTATTATCAACATCCTGTAAAGACACAGGAAGAGAACTTCTGAAGGGAAGTAGAGACATGACCTTGTTATTTCAAGCAACTTGAAGAGGAGAGAGAGGCGCGAGGGAGAGAGAGGCGCGAGGGAGAGAGAGGCGCGAGGGAGAGGGAGGCGCGAGGGAGAGAGAGGCGCGAGGGAGAGAGAGGCTGGTGGGAGAGAGGCGCGAGGGAGAGAGAGGCGCCAGGGGGAGAGGCGCGAGGGAGAGAGAGGCTGGTGGGAGAGAGAGGTGCCAGGGAGAGAGGCGCGAGGGAGAGAGAGGCTGGTGGGAGAGAGAGGCGCGAGGGAGAGAGAGGCTGGTGGGAGAGAGAGGCTGGTGGGAGAGAGAGGCTGGTGGGAGAGAGAGGCTGGTGGGAGAGAGAGGCTGGTGGGAGAGAGAGGCGTGAGGGAGAGAGAGGCTGGTGGGAGAGAGAGGCGCGAGGGAGAGAGAGGCTGGTGGGAGAGAGAGGCGCGAGGGATGGGGACAGAGGCTATAAACGGTGCTCCTAGAAATAGAACTCGAGGACGCTCACAGCGTTTGATGACTCACCAGGTCAATGGTTTCTCTAGGCTGTGTGTGACTCTCTCTGTCTCATTCCCAACCTATGCGACTGCAGATAGGACGGGGGAGAGGGGCTGCTGAAAGCTGTCTCTTACGGTAATCAATCCATGAGGAATCAAAAGCACATTTTAGACATTTTATTTTCAGATGTTGGGTCATGTAACTCATTACACAGACCTTCCATCCATACCATCATATAATAACTCATGTCGTGTCTTTGGCTATGCCGGATTGAGTGATATGACATGCTATTCTATCAAATAATTTCTCTGTAATTAATATTACCTGATTGAGCTAATCATGTAAATGTCATTAACTAGAGAGTCGGGGCACCACGAAAGAATATTTGTAGAGCTGTTATCTTCCGAATAAACTCTTAAAGACCTGGTACTCTTTTACCTCAATAGCAGTCAATATTTAATCGTCACCTTATTCAGTCTCATCTGAAAGTTGTACATTCTTGGTTTATCTTCACGAAACAAGTTGAATCAGCAATACAAAATGTGATTAAATTATTTATTTACTAAATACCTAAATAATCACACAGAATTCCATCTACACAGAATGGATCATACATTGATTACAAATGATGTCATAAAGGAAACCGTCCCTAGTGGACGGAACATGTATGACGGCTGGTTACACAAAGAAAGGGGGTTGGGTTTTGAATGAAAGAGCGGGAAGACTGAGGAACACAAAGGTTTTGTCTCTATCGGGCCGGGCCGTAGGCAGCGATTCTATCGTAAATACAGTATCTTATGCATTCTAAATAACCGCCCATTTGAAAAAGGAAAATGCAATAAATATTTACTCTGAGCTGCACTTCGGTAGATTGGTTGTAGATAGAGGCCGAGTTGTCTGTCATGGATCTCTTGTGGTAGAACGGATACTTGGCAGTACCGTCGTCGTGTGGTAGAACAAATATGTTGTTCGTCCTTTCATAGCCCACGCTAACTCAATCGGCTAGGAGGTATCACTTCTTTAGTGAATAAGAGTTCAAAGTTCATACCAAGTTGCCATACTTTAATCTCATGCTATATACTAACTGGTATAGTCAAAATTCATCCTTTCGGCGTGTCGATCGACATCTTCACGTTTAAATTCGATGCTAATTTCGTTAGGTTATTATCTTAGCCCTTTCAACGTGGGGACCGTCGTCCTCTCATCCTTGGAACACAAAGTTGGATTTTCGTCAACGGGTTTATATCGTGGTGAAGAGAAGGGCGTGTTTCAAAGTTTACAACCAATGTCTGTTCTCTTGGGCGGGGCCTCTGAGTGAGCAGAGTTTACTCTTATGACAAACTGTTCTCTCATTAAGAAGCTAAAATTACATTTCATCTTTTCACAAATAGTTTCATATTTAAACATTTAAGTTGCACAACAATTCCATGTGAATCTGATAACTAGAATGTGTAGACTTTCCCAGATACTGTTTATGTCATACTATCATTAGTAGTAATGTCTCAGACAACAACTGATCTGACATCATATTCATTAAGTACCAACACATATTTTCAACTGGTTGGATTACAGAAATATGGTTCCGTTTCCCACCTTTTAATGTCACCAGACTCTCTCTCTCTCTCTATGATAACAAAAGGCTTCCCAAGAGTCAACTCTATAAAGTAGAGAGAGAGAAAAGGGGAAATGTATTTATGGAGGTCATAAACCTCCCCCAGCAGGCCAACGTCATGACACTCCTTACACAGACCTTCCATCCATAACATCGTGTAATAACTCATTACAGACCTTCCATTCATAACATCAACATTTATTCACAAATTCATACCACACAAACTCACCACAGCTACTCTTCAAAGCTGTGGCATACAGCTCATCGATAATGTAGGCCGATGTTCCTCCCTGACATCACAGAGAGGCATACAGCTCATCCATAATGTAGGTCAACGTCCCTGACATCACAGAGAGACATACAGCTCATCCATAATGTAGGTCAACGTCCCTGACATCACAGAGAGGAAGCAACTGTAATGATGTTCTTCACATCACTGTGTCTCTGCTCACTTCTTCTGACTTCCTTCCGGTACTGAGCTGATGACTTCATTCATTAATTCACTTCCTCCCAGTGCTATTTCTTTACCAGCAGCAGTCCCCGTTCCTTACTACTCCCACACATCATTCACTGCAGAATCATTACAGGTAACTATTACAGAGTTAAATTATTACAGCATTACATTACATTAATACATTATTACAGCATTACAATATTACAGCATTACTTTACAGCATTACATTATTACAGCATTACATCATTACAGTATTACATTATTACAGCATTACACTATTACAACATTACACTATTACAGCATTACATTATTACATCATTACATTATTACATCATTACATTATTACAACATTACACTATTACAGCAATACATTATTACAGCATTACATTATTACATCATTACATTATTACAACAATACATTATTACAGCAATACATTATTACAGCATTACATTATTACATCATTACATTATTACATTATTACAGCATTACATTATAACAGCATTACACTATTACAACATTACACTATTACAGCAATACATTATTACAGCATTACGTTATTACATCATTACATTATTACAACATTACACTATTACAGCAATACATTATTACAGCATTACATTATTACATCATTACATTATTACAACAATACATTATTACATCATTACATTATTACATCATTACATCATTACATTATAACAGCAATACATTATTACAGCCTTACATTATTACACTATTACATCATTACATTATAACAGCAATACATTATTACAGCATTACATTATTACAGCAATACACTATTACATCATTACATTATTACAACATTACATTATTACATCATTACATTATTACATCATTACATCATTACATTATAACAGCAATACATTATTACAGCATTACATTATTACACTATTACATCATTACATTATTACAGCAATACATTATTACAGCATTACATTATTACAACAATACACTATTACATCATTACATTATTACAACATTACATTATTACATCATTACATTATTACATCATTACATCATTACATTATAACAGCAATACATTATTACAGCATTACATTATTACAACATTACATTATTACAGCAATACATTATTACAGCATTACATTATTACAGCATTACATTATTACGGCATTACATTATTACAGCATTACATCATTACAGCTGTTAGAGGAATTCAATTCCTATCTGTTCATTAATCAATTCAATTATAACAAAGCAAAAGATTCTGTTTCTAAGAATTTGTAAGGTTCTTATTTGCATAAAATAAACAAAGATCAGTTTCAATATTAATCAATAGCGTATATTCCCGAGAGCTCTGGCCATAATCTCATGTACATTGGTTTATATACCTCACATTTCGTCACAAATGTCCCTCCTCCTCTCAGATACAATGGCAATATAGTTCACAAGCCTTCTCACATTGTCTGCCACCTGTTAAACAATCTACTACAAGCCCAAGGTCTCTCCCCTCCCTGGGTAGAGACAGGATGTCCAGTAAGGAACACAGCATTCCAGCCGGTCTGACGATAGCTCCATTCGTTTCTAACAAGGAACAGAAAGTCCTTGTTCTAATTCTTGAGTAAAACTACGCACATTCTATTCAGTGATATGATTATAATAAGATTCATACATTCATACAGTAACAGAGTAGTATTCTGTTTAGTTATAATTCTAAGCTAAATGTATATATAATTTAGTCATTATTCATAAAAATCCCATAACAACAGCATACTATTACAGCATTACATGATTACAGCATTACATTATTACAGCAATACATTATTACAGCAATACCTTATTACAGCATTACATTATTACAGCATTACAACATTACATTATTACAGCAATACATTATTACAGCAATACCTTATTACAGCATTACATTATTACATTATTACAACATTACATTATTACAACATTACATTATTACAACATTACATTATTATAGCATTACATTATTACATTATTACAACATTACATTATTATAGCATTACATTATTACAGCAATACATTATTACAACATTACATTATTACACCATTACATTATTACAGCAATACATTATTACAACATTACATTATTACACCATTACATTGTTACAGCAATACATTATTACAGCAATACATTATTACAGCATTACATTATTACAGAATTACATTATTACATCACACCATTATTACAGCATTACATTATTACATTATTACAACATTACATTATTACAACATTACATTATTACAACATTACATTATTACAGCATTACATTATTACATTATTACAACATTACATTATTACAACATTACATTATTACAGCATTACATTATTACATTATTACAACATTACATTATTACAACATTACATTATTACAGCAATACATTATTACAGCATTACATTATTACAACATTACATTATTACAGCAATACATTACATTATTACAGCATTACATTATTACAGCAATACATTACATTATTATAGCAATACATTATCACAGCATTACATTATTACAGCAATACATTATTACAGCATTACATCATTACATTATTACATCATTACAGCATACTATTGTGGTTCCAGCACCAGTCTCTAGTACAGTCAGTTCAGCATGTCACAGTAACAGAGGCTATACATCAGGAGATACACAGCATGGTCTCACTGACTGGCTGCCCACTGACGTCTTCTGTCCCTGGTGAATTAACAGGCTGTTTATGGAGTGGGAAGCTGAGAGGAAGAGTGTAGAATTGTGGGGAGATGTGAGGATTCTCTGTGACTAGGTTTTTACTATAATGTTGTTTATCCAGACACGTCTCTCTCCACTAGGAAAAAAAAAAACATGGTGAGTGATTGGATCAGCCTGCTACCACAACGCACCAAAGTACGTTCATCTCTAGGAGACAGAACGCGTCTCCTTCCTGAGCGCTATGACGGCTGCGTGGTCCCATGGTGTTTATACTTGAGTACTATTGTTTGTACAGATGAACATGGTACCTTCAGGCATTTGGAAATTGCTCCCAAGGATTAATCAGACTTGTGGAGGTTTATAAAAATTGTCTGAAGTCGGGGCTGAGTTCTTTTGATTTTCCCATGATGTCAAGCAAAGAGGCACTGAGTTTGAAGGTAGGCCTTGACATACATCCACAGGTACACCTCCCAAGCACACGCTTGGGATTCTCTCAACCAGCTTCATGAGGTAGTCACCTGGAATGCATTTCAACCATGTTAAAAGTTCATTTGTGGAATTTCTTTCCTTCTTAATGCATTTGAGCCAATCAGTTGTGTTGTGACAAGGTAGGGGTGGTATACAGAATATAGCCCTATTTGGTAAAAGACCAAGTCCATAATATGGCAAGAACAGCTCAAATAAGCAAAGAGAAACGACAGTCCATCATTACTTTAACACATGAAGGTTAGTCAATGCGGAAAATTTCAAGAACTTTTAAAGTTTCTTCAAGTGTAATCGCAAAAACCATCCAACTCTATGATGAAACTGGCTCTCATGAGGACCGCCACAGGAAAGGAAGACTCAGAGTTACCTCTGCTGCAGAGGATAAGTTCATTAGAGTTAACAGACTCAGAAATTGCAACCCAAATAAATGCTTCACAGAGTTCAAGTAACAGACACATCTCAACATCAACTGTTAAGAGGATGCTGAGTGAATCAGGCCTTCATGGTCAAATTGCTGCAAAGAAACCACTACTAAAGGACACCAATAATAAGAAGAGACTTGCTTGGGCAAAGAAACACGAGCAATGGACATTAGACCGGTGGAAATCAGTCCTTTGGTCTGATGAGTCCAAATTTGAGATTTTTGGTTCCGTTGTGAGACGCAGAGTAGGTGAACGGATGATCTCCGCATGTGTGGTTCCCACCATGAAGCATGGAGGAGGACGTGTGATGGTGTGGGGGTGCTTTGTTGGTGACACTGTCAGTGATTTATTTAGAATTCAACGCACACTTAACCAGCATGGCTACCACAGCATTCTGCAGCAATACGTCATCCCATCTGGTTTGGGCTTAGTGGGACTACCATTTGTTTTTCAACAGGACAATGACCCAACACACCTCCAGGCGGTGTAAGGGCTATTTGACCAAGAAGGAGAGTGATGGAGTGCTGCATCAGATGACCTGGCCTCCACAATCACCCGACCTCAACCCAATTGAGATGGTTTGGGATGAGTTGGACCACAGAGTGAAGGAAAAGCAGCCAACAAGTGCTCAACATATGTGGGAACTCCTTCAAGACTGTTGGAAAAGCATTCCAGGTGAATCTGGTTGAGAGAATGCCAAGAATGTGTAAACATGTCATCAAGGCAAAGGGTGGCTACTTTGAAGAATCTCAAATATAACACTTTTTTTGGTGCTGCGGAGTATATCTGTCTGTAAGAAAGCCCTTTTGAGGGGAAAAACACATTATGATTGGCTGAGCCTGCCCTCCCAGACCCACACATGGCTGTGTCCCTGCTGAGTCATGTGAAATCCATAGATTAGGGTCTAATGAATTTAATTCAGTTGACTGATTTCCTTATATGAACTGTAACTCAGCAAAATCTTTGAAATTGTTGCATGTTGTTTTAGAATTTTTATTCAGTATAGATTAAGGTGTTTTATTTTATTGTTAAGCCCATAACCATGTGTATGAGATTCATACTTTTGTTTCAAAGTAGATTTGTTTAAGAATACCCAGAACCACTCTGTGTGACCCGGATTTAGCCCACTGCAGTACGAAGGTTCAAAGGTGAACTTGTGTTATTTGTCAATTATAAATAATTTCAATACATACTCATATTGTTTTTCTTAGTTTCAGTTTATTCAATTTCTGTTTACAAGACGGTTTCAGAGAACAGATGATCTTTTACAGGGTGAGGCACCACAATGTGGTACAGCGTTGCAGAAACAGACACATGTACAGTATTGTCTTGTTTAGTTCTTATTGCTTGATGAGGTACTGTATTGCATGTTGCAGCTTATTCATAATACTAACTACTATATGGTAAAACATTGGCAAAACATACAGATTGTAATAGCATAAGCAGACCTGTTTTCAGACATATTAAGAAACAAAGAATATGTACATATACACTAAGGCAGAAATCTCTCTCTCCTCTCTCTCTCTCTCCCCTTCTCTCGCTCTCTCTCCTCTTCTCTCTCGCTCTCTTTCTCTCTCTATATATATATCTCTCTCCCCTCCTCTCGCTCTCTCTTCTCTATCTCTCTGTATCTCTCTCTCCCCTCTCTCTCTCCTCTCCTCTCTCTCTCCCCCTCTCTCTCTCTCTGTATCTCTCTCTTTCTGTATCTCTCCCCATCTCTCTGTATCTCTCTCCCCTCTCTTCTCTTCTCTCTCCCCTCCTCTCTCTCTCTCTGTATCTCTCTCTCTCCTCTCCTCTTCTCTCTCTCTCTGTATCTCTCCCCATCTCTCTGTATCTCTCTCCCCTCTCTTCTCTTCTCTCTCCCCTCCTCTCTCTCTCTCTTCTTCTCCCTCTCTCTCTCTCTCTCTCTCTCTCTCCTCTTCTGTCTCTCTCCTCTTCTCTCTCTCTCCTCTTCTCTCTCTCTCTCTCCCCCCTCTCTCTCTCTCTCTCTTCTCTTCCCCCCCCCTTTCTATCTCTCCCTCTTTCTTTCATATCATTCACAGAGTACAGAGTACAGAACATGATGTAACAGACCCATCTCTCTGAAGACTACAGTGTTTCCTTTTAACAGTGTTTCCAACAGATAATAACCACTGGGAAACTATTTGAACTTCAGTCATTTATCATCAGTCACTACTTAATTACCATTTAAGAATAATGAGTTCCCAGAGATGTTACATGGTAATTTGATGTGAAAAAAAGGCACAGTGTAACTGTTATGACAGCTGTCGGATCCTCTTCCCATTGGTGATTTATACTATACTTCAGATAGAAACTCCCCTATAGCTGTGTCTCCCTATGTAACTAAACAACCAGTCACATATAATCCCACATATAATCCCACATATAACCCCACATATAACCCCACATATAATCCCACATATAATCCCATATGATACCCCACATATAATCCCACATATAATCCCATATGATACCCCACATATAATCCCACATATAATCCCACATATAACCCCACATATAATCCCACATATAACCCCACATATAATCCCACATATAACCCCACATATAACCCCACATATAATCCCACATATAATCCCACATATAATCCCACATATAACCCACATATAATCCCACATATAATCCCACATATAACCCCACATATAACCCCACATATAATCCCACATATAATCCCACATATAATCCCACATAAAACCCCACATATAATCCCACATATAATCCCACATATAACCCCACATATAACCCCACATATAATCCCACATATAACCCCACATATAATCCCACATATAACCCCACATATAACCCCACATATAATCCCACATATAATCCCACATATAGCCCACATATAATCCCACATATAATCCCACATATAACCCCACATATAATCCCACATATAATCCCACATATAATCCCACATATAACCCCACATATAATCCCACATATAATCCCACATATAATCCCACATATAACCCCACATATAACCCCACATATAATCCCACATATAACCCCACATATAATCCCACATATAACCCCACATATAACCTCACATATCATCCCACATATAACCCCACATATAACCCCACATATAACCCCACATATAACCCCACATATAATCCCACATATAATCCCACATATAACCCCACATATAATCCCATATGATACCCCACATATAATCCCACATATAATCCCACATATAATCCCACATATAACCCCACATATAATCCCATATGATACCCCACATATAATCCCACATATAATCCCACATATAACCCCACATATAATCCCATATGATATCCCATATGATACCCCACATATAATCCCACATATAATCCCACATATAACCCCACATATAATCCCACATATAATCCCACATATAACCCCACATATAATCCCATATGATACCCCACATATAATCCCAAATATAATCCCACATATAATCCCACATATAATCCCATATGATACCCCACATATAATCCCACATATAACCCCACATATAATCCCATATGATATCCCACATATAACCCCACATATAACCCCACATATAACCCCACATTTAACCCCACATTTAACCCCACATATAACCCCACATATAATCCCACATATAATCCCATATGATATCCCACATATAACCCCACATATAATCCCACACATAACCCCACATATAATCCCACATATAACCCCACATATAATCCCACATATAATCCCACATATAACCCCACATATAACCCCACATATAACCTCACATATCATCCCACATATAACCCCACATATAACCCCACATATAACCCCACATATAATCCCACATATAACCCCACATATAATCCCATATGATACCCCACATATAATCCCAAATATAATCCCACATATAATCCCACATATAATCCCATATGACACCCCACATATAATCCCACATATAATCCCACATATAACCCCACATATAACCCCATATGATATCCCACATATAACCCCACATATAACCCCACATATAACCCCACATATAACCCCACATTTAACCCCACATTTAACCCCACATATAACCCCACATATAACCCCACATATAACCCCACATATAACCCCACATTTAACCCCACATTTAACCCCACATATAACCCCACATATAACCCCACATATAATCCCACATATAATCCCATATGATATCCCACATATAACCCCACATATAATCCCACACATAACCCCACATATAATCCCACATATAACCCCACATATAATCCCACATATAACCCCACATATAATCCCACATATAACCCCACATATAATCCCACATATAATCCCACATATAACCCCACATATAATCCCACATATAACCCCACACATATAATCCCACATATAACCCCACATATAATCCCAACATATAATCCCACATATAACCCCACATATAATCCCACATATAACCCCACATATAATCCCATATGATATCCCACATATAACCCCACATATAACCCCATATGATATCCCACATATAACCCCACATATAATCCCATATATAATCCCACATATAACCCCACATATAACCCCACATATAACCCCACATATAATCCCATATATAATCCCACATATAACCCCACATATAATCCCACATATAATCCCATATGATATCCAGGATATTCCCTTCGAAGAACGTAAGAGAGGCACTTTGCTCAGCAGCACCACATTGTTAAGAAAAAAAAAATCCTGTTAATTAAGAACCCTGATAATGTGATATTGTTTTGTTGTGGTGGATTATAATGATATTTTTCTTTGTGCCCTACATGCTAGTCTTGTCACCCTTCTCTCTTAAAGGCTTTTCTTAAACAACACTTCCATCTCATCTTTGCTGCTTTGACTCTTCTCATTGGAACCTTTTACCTGGTCTCCGGTCTCTCTCCCTGTTTCTTCCTCTTCACTGGAATCAGATTCTGATGATTCTCCCTCCCCATTTCTCTCCTCTTTGTCACCCCCCCCCCCCCCCCCCCTCTCCTCTCTCATTTGCAGACTTGTCTGTTTGTCTCAGAATCTGTCTCAGTTTCAGGTTCCTTATCTACTTCCTCCCTCCTCTGTCTCAGAATCTGTCTCAGTTCCAGGTTCCTTATCTACTTCCTCCCTCATCTGTCTCAGTTCCAGGTTCCTTATCTACTTCCTCCCTCCTCTGTCTCAGAATCTGTCTCAGTTTCAGGTTCCTTATCTACTTCCTCCCTCCTCTGTCTCAGAATCTGTCTCAGTTCCAGGTTCCTTATCTACTTCCTCCCTCCTCTGTCTAAAAATGTGTCTCAGTTCCAGGTTCCTTATCTACTTCCTCCCTCCTCTGTCTCTTTCTACTCTCTGTTGAAGATGGACCGTCATCCCCTGCTTCTCCAACCTCCTCAGCTTTATCCGGTGCCTCATCCTCCTCCTTCTCTCTCCCCTTCCCCTCTCCATCCTTCATTTCTTCAGGACCAGGTTCTGCAGACTTCCCTGTAGCTTGGTCTCCAGGCTCTTCTCACCAACCACACTGTCTGAGTCCTTCTCTGTGGTTTTAGTAATATCTTCCTTGTCATCACCTTGTTCCTCTGTGGTTTTAGTAATATCTTCGTTGTTATCACCTTGTTCCTCTGTGGTAATCCTCTTAGTAATATCTTTGTTGTTATCACCTTGTTCCTCTGTGGTTTTAGTAATATCTTCGTTGTCATCACCTTGTTCCTCTGTGGTTTTAGTAATATCTTTGTTGTCATCACCTTGTTCCTCTGTGGTAATCCTCTTAGTAATATCTTCGTTGTTATCACCTTGTTCCTCTGTGGTTTTAGTAATATCTTCGTTGTTATCACCTTGTTCCTCTGTGGTAATCCTCTTAGTAATATCTTCGTTGTCATCACCTTGTTCCTCGGTGGTTTTAGTAATATCTTCGTTGTTATCACCTTGTTCCTCTGTGGTTTTAGTAATATCTTTGTTGTTATCACCTTGTTCCTCTGTGGTTTTAGTAATATCTTTGTTGTTATCACCTTGTTCCTCTGTGGTTTTAGTAATATCTTCGTTGTTATCACCTTGTTCCTCTGTGGTCTTAGTAACATCTTCGTTGTTATCACCTTGTTCCTCTGTGGTTTCAGTAATATCTTCGTTGTTATCACCTTGTTCCTCTGTGGTTTCAGTAATATCTTTGTTGTTATCACCTTGTTCCTCTGTGGTTTTAGTAATATCTTCGTTGTCATCACCGTGTTCCTCGGTGGAGTTCTCAGCTACTGCAGTCTCCTCCTCTTCACCTTTTTCTACCTCTGGACTCTCCTCTGTGTCAGTAGATTTACTGTCCCCCGTTGGCTTCTGAAATTAATTTTACATTAGCAAATTAATATGATTCTATTATCGAAAGTCTTTCAGACGCAATATGTTGAACATTCAAACAGTTGGAATTGTATTTGAGCTATAGATAATATAGAAAATAATGTACACTTTTTTATTAAAAGCCTGAAACTTGGTACACTTCTACAGTAGTAAGCAATATATGCAAGTGTGAGGTGTGTCTAACCTCTTCAGAGGTCAGGTCACTCTGTGGAGGGGTGTGTTTAACCTCTTCAGAGGTCAGGTCACTCTGTGGAGAGGTGTGTCTAACCTCTTCAGAGGTCAGGTCACTCTGTGGAGAGGTGTGTCTAACCTCTTCAGAGGTCAGGTCACTCTGTGGAGAGGTGTGTTTAACCTCTTCAGAGGTCAGGTCACTCTGTGGAGAGGTGTGTTTAACCTCTTCAGAGGTCAGGTCACTCTGTGGAGAGGTGTGTCTAACCTCTTCAGAGGTCAGGTCACTCTGTGGAGACAGGTCTGCATTCTCTAAAGGGCCTTCATCAGTCTGCACCTCCCCGTCTGCATCAGAGGAAGGAGGTGTTGCTATTAACCAGCCGTAGCACAACACTGACACCTCATGGTATTAACACAGACACAGACAGTACACATAGGGAACATTATTCATGGGGAAAACCAGCCCTTCAGACAGCACAGCTTATAGGAGTAGATCACAAACAGAGTGGCAGGGCTGCCATTTGGGCTGAAAATAAGACCCTGGAATGTGGCTTTAAAAACATATTATCTAAATACTATCTAAATATATATTAATAATGAGATCATATCTCATTATTAATAACATATATTTAGATATGATCTCATTATTAATAACATGTATTTAGATATCATCTCATTATTAACATATTTAGATATTATCTCGTTATTAACATATATTTAGATATTATCTCATTATTAACATATATTTAGATATTATCTCATTATTAACATATATTTAGATATTATCTCGTTATTAACATATATTTAGATATTGTCTCATTATTAACATATATTTAGATATTATCTCGTTATTAACATATATTTAGATATTATCTCATTATTAACATATATTTAGATATTATCTCGTTATTAACATATTTAGATATTATCTCATTATTAACATATATTTAGATATTATCTCGTTATTAACATATATTTAGATATTGTCTCATTATTAACATATATTTAGATATTATCTCGTTATTAACATATATTTAGATATTATCTCATTATTAACATATATGTAAATATTATCTCATTATTAACATATATGTAGATATTATCTCATTATTAACATATATGTAGATATTATCTCATTATTAACATATATGTAGATATTATCTCATTATTAACATATATTTAGATATTATCTCGTTATTAACATATATTTAGATATTATCTCATTATTAACATATTTAGATATTATCTCATTATTAACATATATTTAGATATTATCTCATTATTAACATATATTTAGCTCAGTAAAACATAACATTTGCACACAGTTTTACAATTGCATTGACACTAATTCTAATTCTGTGTTTTTTGAGTAATTTGTTTAAGATTCGTACATAGAATAACATTAAAGGCTCTGATAAACTAGACAATTACATGCTTGTTTTAAGTACTTGATGAGCAAGGATTTTAATTATAACAGAGAAATGTAAAAAAAATTACCATCATAAAATTAAGTGTTACATATATTATTATTAAACACCCCCCCCCCCAAAAAAAATAAGTCAAAAGCAGTTTGACAAAAATGTTGCTTTGCAGATTAGACTAGATTACCAAAGGCATTTAATGCATTTTAAATGCTCAACTGATTGAAGTTTAGCAGCAAAAATGAGACAGCCACAGCAGTAATGGGTCTTCTTTGAATATGTTATGGAAATGTTTTGCATTCATTAACACTAGCTATTCCTCCCAACCAACCACACAGACACACTGTAAAGCAGTAGAGTTAACATGACTACAAACTCTGAACATTTTAATGTGATTTAGTCTGGGGAATGGAGGGAGAGGGGGGGGGGGGGTGTCTCATAAAAATGCTAAATCAAATTAAATACAACATTTAAAAAATATATATCTCCCCTTCATTAAATCCATTAGATTTGGCTGGGCATTGAAGACTGGATGACTAGGTACTTTGGTGTCTGCTTCCCTCAGACAGACATGCGTTCCAAACGGCACCCTATTCCCTACATAGTGCACTACTTTTGACCCGGGCCCATTGGACTCTAGTCAAAAGTAGTGAACTATGTAGGGAAATAAGGGGTTGCGAATTGGGAAACAGACATACGGTTCAACTACAGAGCTTCTCAGTGTAGTCAAGATATCAGACCCTGGCTAATTTACATAGCTGGGCTGCGCTGGTGAAGTCATTATCTGTTGAAAGCAGGGAATAGTGGACAGGAGCAATATTCTGCTTATCTGCTACTCTTGTAAATTGATGTCACTGTATTTCACTATGATATGAGCTACAGGGTTAATTTGGTTTTCGTAGGAAAACCTACGATAAAACTTTCTGTCAATCCTCAGTATATTTTGACAGTTAAAAGCAACAAAAAAAATGGTTCACTAGGGTGAGGATGTATTTTTTGCGATGTGTGTTTATAAAATTGTTTTAAAAAACAACACATTTCTCTGACAAACAAGACGGTTGTGTCAACAACACCCGAAAGAGCAGTTTAATGGAGATGAACAGGAAGTGTAATCCATTCCATTTCTTTACTAGGCTTTGGTGTTACTTTAGTTTCCTTGTCTAATGCCTTTAACCACACCACCAGGTAGCAAACAAGACGGTTGAAAACACCTGAAGACATCACAGAGACAACCACTGATCTTAACACCACCAGGTACCAAACAAGACGGTTGAAAACACCTGAAGACACCACCGAGACAACCACTACTCTTAACACCACCAGGTAGCAAACAAGACGGTTGAAAACACCTGAAGGCACCACCGAGACAACCACTACTCTTAACACCACCAGGTACCAAACAAGACGGTTGAAAACACCTGAAGGCACCACCGAGACAACCACTACTCTTAACACCACCAGGTAGCAAACAAGACGGTTGAAAACACCTGAAGGCACCACCGAGACAACCACTACTCTTAACACCACCAGGTAGCAAACAAGACGGTTGAAAACACCTGAAGACATCACCGAGACAACCACTACTCTTAACACCACCAGGTAGCAAACAAGACGGTTGAAAACACCTGAAGACATCACCGAGACAACCACTACTCTTAACACCACCAGGTAGCAAACAAGACGGTTGAAAACACCTGAAGACATCACAGAGACAACCACTGATCTTAACACCACCAGGTACCAAACAAGACGGTTGAAAACACCTGAAGACACCACCGAGACAACCACTACTCTTAACACCACCAGGTAACAAACAAGACGGTTGAAAACACCTGAAGACATCACCGAGACAACCACTACTCTTAACACCACCAGGTAGCAAACAAGACGGTTGAAAACACCTGAAGACATCACCGAGACAACCACTACTCTTAACACCACCAGGTAGCAAACAAGACGGTTGAAAACACCTGAAGGCACCACCGAGACAACCACTACTCTTAACACCACCAGGTAGCAAACAAGACGGTTGAAAACACCTGAAGATGGATCATGAAGGTATATTAGTCTATGTCGTCCAGTCAGGTGCTTTAGTGTGATTTGTCCCTTTAAATCAAGAAGAGGAACATACACTGCTCTTAACAACCAGGTATCAACATAGTCACAACATGGTAACAACACGCTAACTGAAACACACCAACAACGCGCTAACTGAAACACACCAACAACACGCTAACTGAAACACACCAACAACACGTTGTCATGGGTATTTCTGGATTAGATTAGAATTACAGCCTCCTGTGGCTGAGTGAAGTCCAACTGAACGTCCAATCTGCATTATACAGTCAACAACACAACACTATTAGAGGGTGTAGGCTGAATCAGACCTGGGTTCAAGTACTATTTGAAATCTTTCAAATACATCCACGCGTTTCCTCTATCTCGCCTGGAGTGCCAAGTAGGTTGGGTTTGCCGTTTTGGGATTTTTTTGATTGGTCCATTACGCCAAGAAAGCTCAATCAAAGACCAGCGAAAGTATTTGAAATAATTTCAAATAATATTTAAACCCAGTTTTGGTGTAAATAGTGAATTGTGAAGTCCTCTCTCCCTCTCTCGCTCTGCTCTGGGAGGATGACACAGTAGACTGGGTAATGACACCACAGGGAATTATTCTACTATCTGACTAGACTGGGTAATGACACCACAGGGAATTATTCTACTATCAGACTAGACTGGGTAATGACACCACAGGGAATTATTCTACTATCTGACTAGACTGGGTAATGACACCACAGGGAATTATTCTACTATCTGACTAGACTGGGTAATGACACCACAGGGAATTATTCTACTATCTGCTTGGATGTGTCTTGTCTTTCAGTGCAGCAGAGTGGAGTTATTTTGAAATGTAACTACAGGAATATGTTAATACAGTTATGCAAATGTCTCTGATAAAATGTGCCAATGTCTCGTTCAACTAAAACCCTTTCACTTCCTCACCTCTGACTGTATAGAATCATCACTGCTTAAAACCCCTTCACTTCCTCACCTCTGACTGTATAGAATCATCACTGCTTAAAACCCCTTCACTTCCTCACCTCTGACTGTATAGAATCATCACTGCTTAAAACCCCTTCACTTCCTCACCTCTGACTGTATAGAATCATCACTGCTTAAAACCCCTTCACTTCCTCACCTCTGACTGTATAGAATCATCACTGCTTAAAACCCCTTCACTTCCTCACCTCTGACTGTATAGAATCATCACTGCTTAAAACCCCTTCACTTCCTCACCTCTGACTGTATAGAATCATCACTGCTTAAAACCCCTTCACTTCCTCACCTCTGACTGTATAGAATCATCACTGCTTAAAACCCCTTCACTTCCTCACCTCTGACTGTATAGAATCATCACTGCTACAGTACTGACTTAATGCATAGGGAGGAAATATGAATACTAGATACTACTCTGCATTATGGCAACATATACTACTCCATAGTATGTAATTTCACCAGAGCCAGGGGCCCCTCTCTCTGTGATCCTGAAAACATCTGACCTGCTTGGATTGGATTGGCTTTGCTTGGATTGGATTGGTTTGGATTGGATTGGTTTGGATTGGCTTGGCTTGGATTGGTTTGGCTTGGCTTGGCTTGGATTGGATTGGTTTGGATTGGCTTGGCTTGGATTGGTTTGGCTTGGCTTGGCTTGGATTGGATTTGATTGGCTTGGATTGGCTTGGATTGGCTTGGATTGGCTTGGATTGGATTGGATTGGTTTGGCTTGGATTGGCTTGGATTGGATTGGTTTGGCTTGGATTGGCTTGGATTGGCTTGGATTGGCTTGGATTGGCTTGGATTGGATTGGTTTGGCTTGGATTGGCTTGGATTGGCTTGGATTGGATTGGTTTGGCTTGGATTGGCTTGGATTGGATTGGATTGGCTTGGATTGGATTGGCTTGGATTGGATTGGCTTGGATTGGATTGGCTTGGATTGGCTTGGATTGGCTTGGATTGGCTTGGATTGGTTTGGCGTGGATTGGCTTGGATTGGCTTGGATTGGCTTGGATTGGATTGGTTTGGCTTGGATTGGATTGGTTTGGCTTGGATTGGCTTGGATTGGCTTGGATTGGCTTGGATTGGCTTGGATTGGCTTGGATTGGCTTGGATTGGATTGGTTTGGCTTGGATTGGCTTGGATTGGCTTGGATTGGCTTGGATTGGATTGGTTTGGCTTGGATTGGATTGGTTTGGCTTGGATTGGCTTGGATTGGCTTGGATTGGTTTGGTTTGGATTGGATTGGCTTGGTTTGGATTGGATTGGATTGGATTGGTTTGGATTGGATTGGATTGGTTTGCACAGCCACATGCAAAAAGCAAAAGTGGGACGGCCTCCGATTCAAAATGACACCAGCCTCCTGTGTGGAGATGGGATGCCGTCTGCGTGTCACCTAAAAAACATTGGTTACCAGATCAGCGTGACAGGCGAACCTCTAGTCTCTTAATCCCCTAACCAACCTTCAAAGGGTCATCAGAAACCTTTGCTTTCTGAATGGAGAGATGAAGGGGATCACATTAAGGCCTGTTTCCTGTCTGCCATGTTGTCTAACGTCTAAGACACTCCTCACTGTAACATGTAACAGCAACACTAATGGCATCGTATTCACTATATAGTGCACTACTTCTGAGCTGGGCCCATAGGGCTCTGGTTGAAAGAAGTGCACTAGGTAAGGAATAGGGTGCCATTTGGGAAACTCCAGTTTCTCCTGCTGTACTGGGGGACTAAGCCTAGCTAACTCAAAGACTGCTAGCTACTGTTCTCCTGCTGTACTGGGGGACTCAGCCTAGCTAACTCAAAGACTGCTAGCTACTGTTCTCCTGCTGTACTGGGGGACTCAGCCTAGCTAACTCAAAGACTGCTAGCTACTGTTCTCCTGCTGTACTGGGGGACTCAGCCTAGCTAACTCAAAGACTGCTAGCTACTGTTCTCCTGCTGCACTGGGGGACTCAGCCTAGCTAACTCAAAGACTGCTAGCTACTGTTCTCCTGCTGTACTGGGGGACTCAGCCTAGCTAACTCAATGACTGCTAGCTACTGTTCTCCTGCTAGTCTGGTGGCTCGCTTATAAAACTGTCTTTCACTCTGTATTAATCACTGACTACACTCTGACTACACCCTGCCTACAGTCCACTGACTACACCCTGCCTACTGTACACTGACTACACCCTGCCTACTGTACACTGACTACACTGCCTGTTTTAGTCTGGTCGTTCGCTTATAAAACTGTCTTTCACTCTGTATTAATCACTGACTACACTCTGACTACACCCTGCCTACTGTCCACTGACTACACCCTGCCTACTGGACACTGACTACACCCTGCCTACTGGACACTGACTACACCCTGCCTACTGGACACTGACTACACCCTGCCTACTGTACACTGACTACACCCTGCCTACTGTACACTGACTACACCCTGCCTACTGCACACTGACTACACCCTGCCTACTGTCCACTGACTACACCCTGCCTACTGTACACTGACTACAACCTGCCTACGGTACACTGACTACACTCTGCCTACACTGACTACACCCTGCCTACTGTACACTAACTACATTCTGCCTACTGTAAATTCTGACTACACTGACTACACCCTGCCTACTGTACACTGACTACTGAACACTGACTACACCCTGCCTACTGTACACTGACTACACCCTGCCTACTGTACACTGACTACACCCTGCCTACTGTACACTGACTACACCCTGCCTACTGTACACTGACTAAACCCTGCCTACTGCATACTGACTACACCCTGCCTACTGCACACTGACTACACCCTGCCTACTGTACACTGACTACACCCTGCCTACTGCACACTGACTACACCCTGCCTACTGTACACTGACTACACCCTGCCTACTGTACACTGACTACACCCTGCCTACTGTACACTGACTACACCCTGCCTACTGTACACTGACTACACTGCCTGTTTTAGTCTGGTCGTTCGCTTATAAAACTGTCTTTCACTCTGTATTAATCACTGACTACACTCTGACTACACCCTGCCTACTGTCCACTGACTACACCCTGCCTACTGGACACTGACTACACCCTGCCTACTGGACACTGACTACACCCTGCCTACTGGACACTGACTACACCCTGCCTACTGTACACTGACTACACCCTGCCTACTGTACACTGACTACACCCTGCCTACTGCACACTGACTACACCCTGCCTACTGTCCACTGACTACACCCTGCCTACTGTACACTGACTACAACCTGCCTACGGTACACTGACTACACTCTGCCTACACTGACTACACCCTGCCTACTGTACACTAACTACATTCTGCCTACTGTAAATTCTGACTACACTGACTACACCCTGCCTACTGTACACTGACTACTGAACACTGACTACACCCTGCCTACTGTACACTGACTACACCCTGCCTACTGTACACTGACTACACCCTGCCTACTGTACACTGACTACACCCTGCCTACTGTACACTGACTAAACCCTGCCTACTGCATACTGACTACACCCTGCCTACTGCACACTGACTACACCCTGCCTACTGTACACTGACTACACCCTGCCTACTGCACACTGACTACACCCTGCCTACTGTACACTGACTACACCCTGCCTACTGTACACTGACTACACCCTGCCTACTGTACACTGACTACACCCTGCCTACTGCACACTGACTACACCCTGCCTACTGCACACTGACTACACCCTGCCTACTGCACACTGACTACACCCTGCCTACTGTACACTGACTACACCCTGCCTACTGTACATTCTGACTACACTGACTACACCCTGCCTACTGTACACTGACTACACCCTGCCTACTGAACACTGACTACACCCTGCCTACTGTACACTGACTACACCCTGCCTACTGTACACTGACTACACCCTGCCTACTGTACACTGACTACACCCCGCATACTGTTTACTGACTACACCCTGCCTACTGTACACTGACTACACCCTGCCTACTGTACACTGACTACACCCTGCCTACTGTATACTGACTACACCCTACCTACTGTCCACTCTGACTACACTGACTAAACTCTGACTACACCCTGACTAAACTATGCCTACTGTACACTGACTACACCCTGCCTACTGTCCACTGACTACACCCTGCCTACTGTACACTCTGCCTAAACCGTGCCCACTGTTCACTCTGACTACACTCTGACTACACCCTGCCTACTGTACACTGAATACACCCTGCCTACTGTCCACTCTGACTACACTGACTACACCCTGCCTACTGTACACTGACTACACCCTGACTAAACTATGCCTACATCCTGACTACTGTACACTGACTACACCCTGCCTACTGTCCACTCTGACTACACCCTGCCTACTGTCCACTCTGACAACACCCTGCCTACTGCCCACTCTGACTACACTCTGACTACACCCTGCCTACTGTACACTGACTACACTCTGACTACACCCTGCCTACTGTACACTCTGACTACACCCTGCCTACTGTACACTGACTACACTCTGACTACACCCTGCCTACTGTACACTGACTACACTCTGACTACACCCTGCCTACTGTACACTCTGACTACACCCTGCCTACTGTACACTAACTACACCCTGCATACTATACACTCTGCCTACACTGACTACACCCTGCATACTGTCCACTCTAACTACACCCTGCCTACTGTACACTGACTACACCCTGCCTACTGTCCACCCTGACTACACCCCGACTACACCCTGACTACACCCTGCCTATTGTACACCGACTACACCCTGCCTATTGTACACTGACTACACCCTGCCTACTGTACACTGACTACACCCTGCCTACTGTCCACTCTGACTACACCCTGCCTACACTCTGCCCAATGCTACGTCCCAAACGGCACCCTAATCCCTATATAGTGCACTACTTTTGACCCATAGGGCTCAGGCTGAAAGTAGTCCACTATGTAGGGAATAGGGTGCCGTTTGGGACAGAACCTGTGTATAAACACGTCATGGATCAACAGTTGACTTCTACCAGGTCTCATCAACCAGGGTTGATAAACCCCGTAGTGTCACTGCAGTGATACTACAGCTACAGGCTGACAGAAACAGTTGAGTTCTACCAGGTCCCATCAGGGTTGATTTTACCAGGTCCCATCAGTGTTGATTTTACCAGGTCCCATCAGGGTTGATTCTACCAGGTCCCATCAGGGTTGATTCTACCAGGTCCCATCAGGGTTGATTCTACCAGGTCCCATCAGGGTTGATTCTACCAGGTCCCATCAGGGTTGATTCTACCAGGTCCCATCAGGGTTGATTCTACCAGATCCCATCAGGGTTGATTCTACCAGATCCCATCAGGGTTGATTCTACCAGGTCCCATCAGGGTTGATTCTACCAGGTCCCATCAGAGTTGATTCTACCAGGTCCCATGAGGGTTGATTCTACCAGGTCCCATCAGGGTTGATTCTACCAGGTCCCATCAGGGTTGATTCTACCAGGTCCCATCAGGGTTGATTCTACCAGGTCCCATCAGGGTTGATTCTACCAGATCCCATCAGGGTTGATTCTACCAGATCCCATCAGGGTTGATTCTACCAGGTCCCATCAGGGTTGATTCTATCAGGTCCCATCAGGGTTGATTCTACCAGGTCCCATCAGGGTTGATTCTACCAGATCCCATCAGGGTTGATTCTACCAGATCCCATCAGGGTTGATTCTACCAGATCCCATCAGGGTTGATTCTACCAGGTCCCATCAGGGTTGATTCTACCAGATCCCATCAGGGTTGATTCTACCAGATCCCATCAGGGTTGATTCTACCAGATCCCATCAGGGTTGATTCTACCAGATCCCATCAGGGTTGATTCTACCAGGTCCCACCAGGGTTGATAAACCCCGTAGTGTACGCTGCATTGATACTACAGCTACAGGCAGTTAGAAAATGTTTTCAGTTTCCTGAAACACTTTCTTCCTGCTTCGTAACACACAGAAATATGGTTGAACTTTAAAGCCTGATCACAACAGCAGTTCAGAAAACAACTGACCTTCATTGCCAACATCCTCGACCCCGTCTTAAAAAAAAACACACAACAAAAAACCACATTCCTACTTCCATTCCTTTTTCTATTGAATGTTAATGTTATTCATTCTCTATACAATAGTTGGTTGGGAAAATGCCATTGAACATGGAATGTTGTTGTGTCCGTTGGGTTCTCAAGTGCTAATTGAGTTGACATGAAAATGCATTGCCACTGAACCTGGTTCTATTCACAGCAAGAGGTGTTGTTCCAATACAAGGTCACGGTGAATACAACCCTACGTTCTGTCCTTGGGTTTTATTAAAAAATATATATATATATATTTAACCTTTATTTAACTAGGCAAGTCAGTTAAGAATAAATTCCTTATTTTACAATGGACGAGCCAATTGTCGAGCCTCACCATTGGGACTCTCGATCACGGCCGGGTTGTGATACAGCCCGAGAAACCGAACCAGGGTGTCTGTAGTGACGTCCTCGAGCACTGAGATGTAGTGTCTTAGACCACAGCACCACTGAGATGTAGTGCTTTAGACCACAGCGCCACTGAGATGTAGTGCCTTAGACCACAGCACCACTGAGATGCAGTGCCTTAGACCACAGCACCACTGAGATGCAGTGCCTTAGACCACAGCACCACCTTAGACCACAGCACCATTGAGATGCAGTGTCTTAGACCACAGCACCACTGAGATGTAGTGCCTTAGACCACAGCACCACTGAGATGCAGTGCCTTAGACCACAGCACCACTGAGATGCAGTGCCTTAGACCACAGCACCACCTTAGACCACAGCACCACTGAGATGTAGTGCCTTAGACCACAGCACCACCTTAGACCACAGCACCACTGAGATGTAGTGCCTTAGACCACAGCACCACCTTAGACCACAGCACCACTGAGATGTAGTGCTTTAGACCACAGCACCACTGAGATGTAGTGCCTTAGACCACAGCACCACCTTAGACCACAGCACCACCGTAGACCACAGCACCACCTTAGACCACAGCACCACTGAGATGTAGTGCCTTAGACCACAGCACCACTCAGATGTAGTGGTTTAGACCACAGCACCACTGAGATGTAGTGTCTTAGACCACAGCACCACCTTAGACCACAGCACCACTGAGATGTAGTGCCTTAGACCACAGCACCACTGAGATGTAGTGCCTTAGACCACAGCACCACTGAGATGTAGTGTCTTGGACCACAGCACCACTGAGATGTAGTGCCTTAGACCACAGCACCACCTTAGACCACAGCACCACTGAGATGCAGTGCCTTAGACCACAGCACCACTGAGATGTAGTGCCTTAGACCACAGCACCACCTTAGACCACAGCACCACTGAGATGTAGTGTCTTAGACCACAGCACCACCTTAGACCACAGCACCACTGAGATGTAGTACCTTAGACCACAGCACCACCTTAGACCACAGCACCACTGAGATGTAGTGCCTTTGACCACAGCGCCACTGAGATGCAGTGTCTTAGACCACAGCAACACCTTAGACCACAGCACCACTGAGATGTAGTACCTTAGACCACAGCACCACCTTAGACCACAGCACCACTGAGATGTAGTGCCTTAGACCACAGCACCACTGAGATGTAGTGCCTTAGACCACAGCGCCACTGAGATGTAGTGCCTTAGACCACAGCACCACTGAGATGCAGTGCCTTAGACCACAGCACCACCTTAGACCACAACACCACTGAGATGTAGTGCCTTAGACCACAGCACCACTGAGATGTAGTGCCTTAGACCACAGCACCACTGAGATGCAGTGTCTTAGACCACAGCACCACTGAGATGCAGTGTCTTAGACCACAGCACCACTGAGATGCAGTGTCTTAGACCACAGCACCACTGAGATGTAGTGCCTTAGACCACAGCACCACTGAGATGTAGTGCCTTAGACCACAGCACCACTGAGATGCAGTGTCTTAGACCACAGCACCACTGAGATGCAGTGTCTTAGACCACAGCACCACTGAGATGTAGTGCCTTAGACCACAGCACCACCTTAGACCACAGCACCACTGAGATGTAGTGCCTTAGACCACAGCACCACTGAGATGTAGTGCCTTAGACCACAGCACCACTGAGATGCAGTGCCTTAGACCACAGCACCACTGAGATGCAGTGCCTTAGACCACAGCACCACCTTAGACCACAGCACCACTGAGATGTAGTGCCTTAGACCACAGCACAACTGAGATGTAGATGTATTGCCTTAGACCACAGCACCACTGAGATGTAGTGTCTTAGACCACAGCACCACTGAGATGTAGCACCACTGAGATGTATCTTAGACCACAGCACCACCTTAGACCACAGCACCACTGAGATGTAGTGCCTTAGACCACAGCACCACTGAGATGTAGTGCCTTAGACCACAGCACCACTGAGATGTAGTGCCTTAGACCACAGCACCACCTTAGACCACAGCACCACTGAGATGCAGTGCCTTAGACCACAGCACCACTGAGATGTAGTGCCTTAGACCACAGCACCACCTTAGACCACAGCACCACTGAGATGTAGTGCCTTAGACCACAACACCACTGAGATGTAGTGCCTTAGACCACAGCACCACCTTAGACCACAGCACCACTGAGATGCAGTGTCTTAGACCACAGCACCACTGAGATGTAGTGCCTTAGACCACAGCACCACTGAGATGTAGTGCCTTAGACCACAGCACCACCTTAGACCACAGCACCACCTTAGACCACAGCACCACTGAGATGTAATGTCTTAGACCACAGCACCACTGAGATGTAGTGCCTTAGACCACAGCACCACCTTAGACCACAGCACCACTGAGATGTAGTGTCTTAGACCACAGCACCACTGAGATGTAGTGTCTTAGACCACAGCACCACTGAGATGTAGTGCCTTAGACCACAGCACCACCTTAGACCACAGCACCACTGAGATGTAGTGCCTTAGACCACAGCACCACTGAGATGTAGTGCCTTAGACCACAGCACCACTGAGATGTAGTGCCTTAGACCACAGCACCACCTTAGACCACAGCACCACCTTAGACCACAGCACCACTGAGATGTAGTGTCTTAGACCACAGCACCACTGAGATGTAGTGCCTTAGACCACAGCACCACCTTAGACCACAGCACCACTGAGATGTAGTGTCTTAGACCACAGCACCACTGAGATGCAGTGCCTTAGACCACAGCACCACTGAGATGCAGTGTCTTAGACCACAGCACCACTGAGATGTAGTGCCTTAGACCACAGCACCACTGAGATGCAGTGCCTTAGACCACAGCACCACCTTAGACCACAGCACCACTGAGATGCAGTGCCTTAGACCACAGCACCACCTTAGTCCACAGCACCACTGAGATGCAGTGCCTTAGACCACAGCACCACCTTAGACCACAGCACCACTGAGATGTGTTCATATTCGTAACAAGACAAATGGGATGAAGGCTCTTTTCTTGAGGTAGTTCTAATATACAGAACCCTATAGAACGATACCTCCAGTACCCAGCCGAGGTTCTGATCCACTCTATATTGGGTCGGCAGGTAGCCTAGTGGTTAGAGCGTTGGACTAGTAACCAAAAGGTTTCTAGATCAAATCCCCGAGCTGACAAGGCAAAAATAACATCTGTGGTTCTGCTCCTGAACAAGGCAGTTAAACCACTCTGTCGTTAACCCACTCTGTTGTTAACCCACTCTGTTGTTAACCCACTCTGTTGTTAACCCACTCTGTTGTTAACCCACTAGGCTCTGTCGTTAACCCACTCTGTCGTTAACCCACTCTGTTGTTAACCCAGTCTGTTGTTAACCCACTAGGCTCTGTCGTTAACCCACTCTGTCGTTAACCCACTCTGTCGTTAACCCACTCTGTTGTTAACCCACTCTGTTGTTAACCCACTAGGCTCTGTTGTTAACCCACTCTCTTGTTAACCCACTAAGTTGTCGTTAACCCACTGTTGTTAACCCACTAAGCTCTGTCGTTAACCCACTCTGTTGTTAACCCACTAAGCTCTGTCGTTAACCCACTCTGTTGTTAACCCACTAGGCTCTGTCGTTAACCCACTCTGTCGTTAACCCACTCTGTTGTTAACCCACTAAGCTCTGTCGTTAACCCACTCTGTCGTTAACCCACTCTGTTGTTAACCCACTAAGCTCTGTCGTTAACCCACTCTGTCGTTAACCCACTCTGTTGTTAACCCACTAAGCTCTGTCGTTAACCCACTCTGTTGTTAACCCACTAGGCTCTGTCGTTAACCCACTCTGTTGTTAACCCACTAGGCTCTGTCGTTAACCCACTCTGTTGTTAACCCACTAGGCTCTGTCGTTAACCCACTCTGTTGTTAACCCACTCTGTTGTTAACCCACTAAGCTCTGTCGTTAACCCACTCTGTTGTTAACCCACTAGGCTCTGTCGTTAACCCACTCTGTTGTTAACCCACTAAGCTCTGTCGTTAACCCACTCTGTTGTTAACCCACTAAGCTCTGTCGTTAACCCACTCTGTTGTTAACCCACTAAGCTCTGTCATTAACCCACTCTGTTGTTAACCCACTAAGCTCTGTCGTTAACCCACTCTGTTGTTAACCCACTAAGCTCTGTCGTTAACCCACTCTGTTGTTAACCCACTAAGCTGTCATTAACCCACTCTGTTGTTAACCCACTAAGCTCTGTCATTAACCCACTCTGTTGTTAACCCACTAAGCTCTGTCGTTAACCCACTCTGTTGTTAACCCACTAAGCTCTGTCGTTAACCCACTCTGTTGTTAACCCACTAAGCTCTGTCATTAACCCACTCTGTTCTTAACCCACTAGGCTCTGTCATTAACCCACTCTGTCGTTAACCCACTCTGTTGTTAACCCACTAAGCTCTGTCATTAACCCACTCTGTTGTTAACCCACTAAGCTCTGTCATTAACCCACTCTGTTGTTAACCCACTAAGCTCTGTCGTTAACCCACTCTGTTGTTAACCCACTAAGCTCTGTCGTTAACCCACTCTGTTGTTAACCCACTAAGCTCTGTCGTTAACCCACTCTGTCGTTAACCCACTCTGTTGTTAACCCACTAAGCTCTGTCGTTAACCCACTCTGTCGTTAACCCACTCTGTTGTTAACCCACTCTGTTGTTAACCCACTAGGCTCTGTTGTTAACCCACTCTCTTGTTAACCCACTAAGTTGTCGTTAACCCACTGTTGTTAACCCACTAAGCTCTGTCGTTAACCCACTCTGTTGTTAACCCACTAAGCTCTGTCGTTAACCCACTCTGTTGTTAACCCACTAGGCTCTGTCGTTAACCCACTCTGTCGTTAACCCACTCTGTTGTTAACCCACTAAGCTCTGTCGTTAACCCACTCTGTCGTTAACCCACTCTGTTGTTAACCCACTAAGCTCTGTCGTTAACCCACTCTGTCGTTAACCCACTCTGTTGTTAACCCACTAAGCTCTGTCGTTAACCCACTCTGTTGTTAACCCACTAGGCTCTGTCGTTAACCCACTCTGTTGTTAACCCACTAGGCTCTGTCGTTAACCCACTCTGTTGTTAACCCACTAGGCTCTGTCGTTAACCCACTCTGTTGTTAACCCACTCTGTTGTTAACCCACTAAGCTCTGTCGTTAACCCACTCTGTTGTTAACCCACTAGGCTCTGTCGTTAACCCACTCTGTTGTTAACCCACTAAGCTCTGTCGTTAACCCACTCTGTTGTTAACCCACTAAGCTCTGTCGTTAACCCACTCTGTTGTTAACCCACTAAGCTCTGTCATTAACCCACTCTGTTGTTAACCCACTAAGCTCTGTCGTTAACCCACTCTGTTGTTAACCCACTAAGCTCTGTCGTTAACCCACTCTGTTGTTAACCCACTAAGCTGTCATTAACCCACTCTGTTGTTAACCCACTAAGCTCTGTCATTAACCCACTCTGTTGTTAACCCACTAAGCTCTGTCGTTAACCCACTCTGTTGTTAACCCACTAAGCTCTGTCGTTAACCCACTCTGTTGTTAACCCACTAAGCTCTGTCATTAACCCACTCTGTTCTTAACCCACTAGGCTCTGTCATTAACCCACTCTGTCGTTAACCCACTCTGTTGTTAACCCACTAAGCTCTGTCATTAACCCACTCTGTTGTTAACCCACTAAGCTCTGTCATTAACCCACTCTGTTGTTAACCCACTAAGCTCTGTCGTTAACCCACTCTGTTGTTAACCCACTAAGCTCTGTCGTTAACCCACTCTGTTGTTAACCCACTAAGCTCTGTCGTTAACCCACTCTGTCGTTAACCCACTCTGTTGTTAACCCACTAAGCTCTGTCGTTAACCCACTCTGTCGTTAACCCACTCTGTTGTTAACCCACTAAGCTCTGTCGTTAACCCACTCTGTTGTTAACCCACTAGGCTGTGTCGTTAACCCACTCTGTTGTTAACCCACTAAGCTAGGCCGTCGTTGTAAATAACAATTTGTTCTTAACTGACTTGCCCAGTTAAATAAAGGTAAAAAACTGTGGAATGGGGCTACAACCAGTATGTTTACATTAATAACTAGACATTTAACTGATGTAGGCAGATTATACATTAGTCACGTAAACTCCTTCCTCCGCTTATCTTAAATCAGCGTCAGGTTAATAAAATCAGAAGTAAACATACGCTGTTTAAAACACCTGGTTTTCTGAGCCACCTTTTCAATTGTTAGGACATGTAAACACCTGGTTTTCTGAGCAACCTTTCCAATTGAAAAGGTTGCTCAGAAAACCAGGTGTTTACATCCTAACAATTGAAAAGGTTGCTCAGAAAACCAGGTGTTTACATGTCCTAACAATTGTTAGGACATGTCAACACCTGGTTTTCTGAGCAACCTTTCCAATTGTTAGGACATGTAAACACCTGGTTTTCAATTGTTGATGCAAACCTTTCCAATTGTTAGGACATGTAAACACCTTAAAATTATGGGCTCCAGAACATGGTAGCTCCAGCACCTGGTAGCTCCAGCACCTGGTAGCACCAGCACATGGTAGCAGCAGCACATGGTAGCAGCAGCACATGGTAGCACCAGAACATGGTACCACCAGCCGAGTGAGCCTCCCTCTTTAGTACCAGTGAAGTGAGTTCATAAACAACTGAAAAGTATTCATCTTTAAGAAGTAGTTTTCACATACAACAACAAAATAAAAAATAAACATGGTCGATGTGGTACAATGTCTATTTTGATTGGTCGACGTGATGCATTTATCATAGTCCAATCAGATTTCAGATGTGTCCATGTAACACAGGATTATCAGGGAAATGGTTCTTCTTGCAAACCATTATAAACGTCTCTTAATACAACAGAAATAATTCATCTGACTATCCACAGTAAAGGTATTATAGTGTGTAACCGTTCTCACTGTGGTGTATCTTGACCACAGCGGTCGGTGGAGCTTATCGTTTTTTAAAGACAGACATTTGCCTTTTCTGAGTATCAACTGCATTCAGGAGAGAGGTGGTGTGTGGGGGGAGGGGGGGGGCGGGAGGACTTAACCAATCAAAACGTCCCCTGTGTTTGAGGAGGATGTTGTTCATGCATGTACGAGGAAGGATACAGAGAGAGAGAGAGAGAAAAAGAGAGTATATCCCAAATCGCACACTGCTCCCTATAAAGTGCACTACTTTTCACCAGAGTCCTATAAGTCCTGGTCAAAAGTAGTGCACTACATACAGTGATTTGGGACACAGACAGAGAGATAATCAGTCTGACGCCACACTCCTCCTCCAGAGCACCAGTTGAGGAGCAGTGGAGGGAGTATGGAGGGTCCTGTCTCTGGCTTGGAGTCATTATCCCAGAAAGGCAATTACCATGGCAGGGCCTCTCTCCCTCCTCTCCTCCTCTCTGTAGGGGGCCCTCTCTTCCCCCTCTCTTCCCCCTCCCCTCTCCTCCTCTCTGTAGGGGGCCCTCTCTTCCCCCTCTCCTCCCCTCTCCTCCTCTCTGTAGAGGGCCTTCTCTCCCTCCTCTCCCCGTCCCCTCCTCCACTCTCCTCCTCTCTGTAGGGGGCCCTCTCTCCCTCCTCTCTTCTTCTCCTCTCCTCCCTTCTTCTCCTCTCGTCCCTCTCTCCTTTACTCTCCTCCTCCTCTCCTTTTTCCTCTCCTTTCCTGGACAGAGACTAATGGCATCACACAGTACCAGGCCTCAGTGACAGCCAGCAGAAACACAAGAGAAGAAAGAAGAGAGGGAGAAGAGAGAAAAGGAGAGAGAAAAATAGAGGAGAGAAGAGAGAGAGAGAAGAGAAGAGAGAAGAGGAAGAGGAGAGGGAGAAGAGAGAGAAGAGAGAGAGAAGAGAGGGAGAATAGAGAATTGATGGAGAAGAGAGAGAAGGAGAAGAGAGTGAGAAGAGAGGAGAGAGAGGAGGAGAAGAGAGTGAGAAGAGAGGAGAGAGAGAGGAGAGGGAGAAGAGAGAATAGTTGGAGAAGAGAGAGGAGAAGAGAGAGAAGGAGAATATAGTGAGAAGAGAGAATAGATGGAGGAGAGAGAAGGAGAACAGAAAGAGAAGAGAGGACAGAGAGAGGAGAGAGGACAGAGAGAGGAGAGAGAGAGAGAAGGAGAAGAGAGAGAGAGGAGAGGGAGAGAAGAGAGGAGAGAGAAAGAGAAGAGAGAGAGGAGAGGGAGAAGAGAGAGAAGAGAGAGAGGAAAGGGATAAGAGAGAGAAGAGAGAGAGAAGAGAGGGAGAAGAGAGGGAGAAGAGAGGGAGAAGAGAGAGAGAGAAGAGAGAGAGGAGAGGGAGAAGAGAGGAGAGAGAAGAGAGGAGAGAGAGAAGGTTGAATGAAAATGTATTCAGTCTGTGAATCAGTCTGTGTTTGTTAACATCTCTCCAGAGATGACATGTGTTTGTTAACATCTCTCCAGAGATGACCTGTGTTTGTTAACATCTCTCCAGGGATGTCTGTGTTTGTTAACATCTCTCCAGAGATGTCTGTGTTTGTTAACATCTCTCCAGAGATGTTTGTGTTTGTTAACATCTCTCCAGAGATGTCTGTGTTTGTTAACATCTCTCCAGAGATGACCTGTGTTTGTTAACATCTCTCCAGAGATGACCTGTGTTTGTTAACATCTCTCCAGAGATGTCTGTGTTTGTTAACATCTCTCCAGGGATGTCTGTGTTTGTTAACATCTCTCCAGAGATGTCTGTGTTTGTTAACATCTCTCCAGAGATGTTTGTGTTTGTTAACATCTCTCCAGAGATGTCTGTGTTTGTTAACATCTCTCCAGAGATGACCTGTGTTTGTTAACATCTCTCCAGAGATGTCTGTGTTTGTTAACATCTCTCCAGAGATGTCTGTGTTTGTTAACATCTCTCCAGAGATGTCTGTGTTTGTTAACATCTCTCCAGAGATGTCTGTGTTTGTTAACATCTCTCCAGAGATGACCTGTGTTTGTTAACATCTCTCCAGAGATGTCTGTGTTTGTTAACATCTCTCCAGAGATGTCTGTGTTTGTTAACATCTCTCCAGAGATGTCTGTGTTTGTTAACATCTCTCCAGAGATGTCTGTGTTTTTGTGTTTTTGCTGCACCTCTGGTGTCTAAAGTGGTTTCTGAACACACCATCTGCCAAGGCAGACTGGATGGTACACTATAGGGTAGACTGTAGAGACTGTAGAGAACCAGCTGTCTGCCTGTCTGCCTGCCTGTCGTGCACTGTGTAACTGTTATTGAATGTCACAGTTTTCAATAGAGGACACAGAGTGAGACAGAGACAGGGACAGAGACAGGGGCAGAGACAGGGGCAGAGACAGGGGCAGAGACAGGGGCAGAGACAGGGGCAGAGACAGAGAGAGAGAGAGAGAGAGAGAGAAAGACAGGGACAGACACAGACAGATAGAGAGACAGAGACATAGGGCAGAGACAGGGACAGAGACAGGGGGAGAGACCGGGACAGAGACAGGGAGAGAGACAGGGACAAAGATGGGGACAGAGACAGAGAGAAAGTCATGGACAGAGACAAAGACAGAGAGAGAGAGTGACAGAGACAGGAACAGAGATAGAGACAAACAGACACAGAGACATGGACAGGGAAATGGACAGAGACAGACTACACTATTTACTGCAGCATTAACAAATGATGCTGTGATGCTGTAACTCAGTTTATTGAGTTGAATGAAAATGTATTCAGTCTGTGAATCAGTCTGTGTTTGTTAACATCTCTCCAGAGATGACATGTGTTTGTTAACATCTCTCCAGAGATGACCTGTGTTTGTTAACATCTCTCCAGAGATGTCTGTGTTTGTTAACATCTCTCCAGGGATGTCTGTGTTTGTTAACATCTCTCCAGAGATGTCTGTGTTTGTTAACATCTCTCCAGAGATGTCTGTGTTTGTTAACATCTCTCCAGAGATGACCTGTGTTTGTTAACATCTCTCCAGAGATGTCTGTGTTTGTTAATATCTCTCCAGAGATGTCTGTGTTTGTTAACATCTCTCCAGAGATGTCTGTGTTTGTTAACATCTCTCCAGAGATGTCTGTGTTTTTGTGTTTTTGCTGCACCTCTGGTGTCTAAAGTGGTTTCTGAACACACCATCTGCCAAGGCAGACTGGATGGTACACTATAGGGTAGACTGTAGAGACTGTAGAGAACCAGCTGTCTGCCTGTCTGCCTGCCTGTCGTGCACTGTGTAACTGTTATTGAATGTCACAGTTTTCAATAGAGGACACAGAGTGAGACAAACAGGGGTTCTGACATGGCAACAATCTAAAATTCATATGACCTGACGGTTTCACGGTTACATTAGACAGTAAATACTGAGGTCTGAGTTACACAACTAAATGTACATGACATGAGTATCCTTCAATTGTCCACCTGGAGGATTCAGTCATTCTCTCTCTCTCTCTCTCTCTCTCTCTCTCTCTCTCTCTCTCTCTCTCTCTCTCTCTCTGTCTCTCTCTCTCTCTCTCTCTCTCTCTCTCTCTCTCTCTCTCTCTCTCTCTCTCTCTCTCTCTCTCTCTCTCTCTCTCTCTCTCTCTCTCTCTCTCTCTCTCTCTCTCTCTCTCTCTCTCTCTCTCTCTCTCTCTCTCTGTGTCTCTCTGTGTCTCTCTGTGTCTCTCTCTCTCAAGAGATAAAGAGACAAGAGATAAACAACATCCACAGTTATTAGAGACAAGGACTGAAGAACATCCACAGTTATTAGAGACAAGGACTGAACAACATCCACAGTTATTAGAGACAAGAGATAAACAACATCCACAGTTATTAGAGACAAGGACTGAACAACATCCACAGTTATTAGAGACAAGGACTGAACAACATCCACAGTTATTAGAGACAAGGACTGAACAACATCCACAGTTATTAGAGACAAGGACTGAAGAACATCCACAGTTATTAGAGACAAGGACTGAAGAACATCCACAGTTATTAGAGACAAGGACTGAACAACATCCACAGTTATTAGAGACAAGGACTGAACAACATCCACAGTTATTAGAGACAAGGACTGAACAACATCCACAGTTATTAGAGACAAGGACTGAAGAACATCCACAGTTATTAGAGACAAGGACTGAACAACATCCACAGTTATTAGAGACAAGGACTGAACAACATCCACAGTTATTAGAGACAAGGACTGAACAACATCCACAGTTATTAGAGACAAGGACTGAACAACATCCACAGTTATTAGAGACAAGGACTGAACAACATCCACAGTTATTAGAGACAAGGACTGAAGAACATCCACAGTTATTAGAGACAAGGACTGAAGAACATCCACAGTTATTAGAGACAAGGACTGAAGAACATCCACAGTTATTAGAGACAAGGACTGAAGAACATCCACAGTTATTAGAGACGGACTGAACAACATCCACAGTTATCAGAGACAAGGACTGAACAACATCCACAGTTATTAGAGACAAGAGATAAACAACATCCACAGTTATTAGAGACAAGGACTGAACAACATCCACAGTTATTAGAGACAAGGACTGAACAGCATCCACAGTTATTAGAGACAAGGACTGAAGAACATCCACAGTTATTAGAGACAAGGACTGAAGAACATCCACAGTTATTAGAGACAAGGACTGAACAGCACCCTGTTTCCTATATAGTGCACTCCATTGGACCAGGACCCAGAGAGTGATGTAATGTGTGAGTTTCATGCGCTCGGTTATTGTTGGAAACGTTGCTGTTGCCGTAGCTACACTGTTGTTTCTTAGACCACCACTGCCCCCTGGTGTTCAGACGGGAGAATGCATTATATAAGATTCCGTTCCAAACATTACATCATCATCATTTTTAAATGAAGGTCATTCAATATGCAAGTGTCTGCTACCCACCGAGACACACACACTTAGGTACAGTCAGATAGTAAGATACAGACCCACCTAGACAACACACACTTAGTTACAGTCAGATACAGACCCACCTAGACACACACACACAGTTACAGTCAGATACCCACAGACACTTAGACAAAGAGAGAGACAGAGAGAGAGAGAGAGAGAGAGAGAGAGAGAGAGAGAGAGAGACAAAGAGAGAGAGACAGAGAGAGAGAGAGAGAGAGAGAGAGAGAGAGAGAGAGAGAGAGACAGACAGAGAGAAAGAGAGTGAAAGAGAGACAAACTCTGGGCATACTGATAAATGACTAGGAATCAGATAGGGAATAAGCTCTAACTACCCCAGTTTATTTGACTGGCATCCAATAGGGAATAAGCCATCCGATAGGGAATAAGCCATCCAATAGGGAATAAGCCATCCGATAGGGAATAAGCCATCCAATAGGGAATAAGCCATCCGATAGAGAATAAGCCATCCAATAGGGAATAAGCCATCCGATAGAGAATAAGCCATCCAATAGGGAATAAGCCATCCAATAGGGAATAAGCCATCCGATAGAGAATAAGCCATCCAATAGGGAATAAGCCATCCGATAGAGAATAAGCCATCCAATAGGGAATAAGCCATCCAATAGGGAATAAGCCATCCGATAGGGAATAAGCCATCCGATAGGGAATAAGCCATCCGATAGAGAATAAGCCACCCGATAGAGAATAAGCCACCCGATAGAGAATAAGCCACCCGATAGAGAATAAGCCACCCGATAGAGAATAAGCCACCCGATAGAGAATAAGCCACCCGATAGAGAATAAGCCACCCGATAGAGAATAAGCCACCCGATAGGGAATAAGCCACCCGATAGGGAATAAGCCACCCGATAGGGAATAAGCCATCCGATAGGGAATAAGCCATCCGATAGGGAATAAGCCATCCGATAGGGAATAAGCCATCCGATAGGGAATAAAACATCCGATAGGGAATAAGCCATCCGATAGAGAATAAGCCATCCGATAGAGAATAAGCCATCCGATAGGGAATAAGCCATCCGATAGGGAATAAGCCATCCGATAGGGAATCATCTCTAACTACCCCAGTTGGTTTGAATCCGATAGGGAATAATCCGATAGGGAATAATCTCTAACTACCCCAGTTGGTTTGAATCCGATAGGGAATAATCCGATAGGGAATAATCTCTAACTACCCCAGTTGGTTTGAATCCGATAGGGAATAATCCGATAGGGAATAATCCGATAGGGAATAATCCGATAGGGAATAATCCGATAGGGAATCATCCGATAGGGAATCATCCGATAGGGAATAATCTGATAGGGAATAATCCGATAGGGAATAATCTCTAACTAGCCCAGTTGGTTTGAATGGCCTATCAAGATAAATGTTACTGTCTTCATGCCGTTAATACCAATAGTTGTATCTAAATCCCAGTCATTTATCACAGTGGCAGCTACAAGCTGCTTATC
>NW_027258047.1:120000-157500 GCF_045791955.1 Oncorhynchus clarkii lewisi
TCACACAGGGACAAATGTAAGTTGAACTTACAAAATCGAACAGGGCTCTTTGATGGGTTTCAGGAATCTTGCTGATACAATGATTCGACTCTGGGGCACCGGTTTAGCCTGTGGATAAGGCTAAAAGTAGAGGAGAGATTTATTTAACTTGGCAAGTCAGTTAAGGACAAATTCTTATTCACAATGACGGCCTACCAGGGAACAGTGGGTTAACTGCCTGTTTGAGAAGAGTCCTAAACCCAGTTAACAGTCCATCCTAGCCCTACTTCTTCTTCAGTGTGGCAGACAGACCCACAGCAGGCCGTTTGGGAAGAGTCCTAAACCCAGTTAACAGTCCATCCTAGCCCTACTTCCTCTTAAGTGCAGCAGTCAGACCCACAGCAGACTGTTTGGGAAGAGTCCTAAACCCAGTTAACAGTCCATCCTAGCCCTACTTCTTCTTCAGTGTGGCAGACAGACCCACAGCAGACTGTTTGGGAAGAGTCCTAAACCCAGTTAACAGTCCATCCTAGCCCTACTTCCTCTTAAGTGCAGCAGACAGACCCACAGCAGACTGTTTGGGAAGAGTCCTAAACCCAGTTAACAGTCCTTCCTAGCCCTACTTCTTCTTCAGTGTGGCAGACAGACCCACAGCAGGCTGTTTGGGAAGAGTCCTAAACCCAGTTAACAGTCCATCCTAGCCCTACTTCTTCTTAAGTGCAGCAGACAGACCCACAGCAGGCTGTTTGGGAAGAGTCCTAAACCCAGTTAACAGTCCATCCTAGCCCTACTTCTTCTTCAGTGTGGCAGACAGACCCACAGCAGGCCGTTTGGGAAGAGTCCTAAACCCAGTTAACAGTCCATCCTAGCCCTACTTCCTCTTAAGTGTGGCAGGCTGTTTGGTCACAGCCAGGGTTCTGAGTGTTGTTTGAGAGCCTCTTTAATTGAACCAATCAGAGGAACATGACAGTGGTGAGGGTGGCTCTCATAAATAGACTGGCCTATTAAACCTCCACTAGTCATGATTAGAACAGAAATCATGCAGTGGATGTGTCCCAAATGACACCCTATTCCCTATAGAGTGCCCTACCTTTTGGCCGGAGCACTATGGTCCCTGGTCAAAAGTGATGCACTTACATTGGATTGCAAGTGCCATTTTGGGACACAGCCTGTGTGCTTGTGGCTGCTCCTCTGCAAATAAACTGATTGTAAATAAAACCCTTAGCGCTGGACAAGGAGGTTACGGGAGGGTGTGACGTCTGTGTTTCCACCGCTCGGTGTGTGGTGAGAGATCTGACCACGAGGCGCTCTGCGGCAGGCAACAATGGTTGATTAAAGATGCTATTCCGGATTAAATATGTATTGAAGGAGGTTGATTATCATCACTACATTAGTCATTCATAGTCACCGATCTGCCAACAAAGTGATTCTTCACAAACCACAAAGAAGGAGGTGACTAAACCCTGGTGTATTCGCCTCTCACTTAGCTGATCTTTCTCAAACAGCACTGAACACGTTGACATGCACGCCAATATCCTGTTATTATTCAGGTTACCACGTTGACATGCACGCCAATATCCTGTTATTATTCAGGTTACCACGGTTACATGCACGCCAATATCCTGTTATTATTCAGGTTACCACGGTTACATGCACACCAATATCCTGTTATTATTCAGGTTACCACGGTTACATGCACGCCAATATCCTGTTATTATTCAGGTTACCACGTTGACATGCACGCCAATATCCTGTTATTATTCAGGTTACCACGGTTACATGCACGCCAATATCCTGTTATTATTCAGGTTACCACGGTTACATGCACACCAATATCCTGTTATTATTCAGGTTACCACGTTTACATGCACACCAATATCCTGTTATTATTCAGGTTACCACGGTTACATGCACACCAATATCCTGTTATTATTCAGGTTACCACGGTTACATGCACACCAATATCCTGTTATTATTCAGGTTACCACGGTTACATGCACGCCAATATCCTGTTATTATTCAGGTTACCACGTTGACATGCACGCCAATATCCTGTTATTATTCAGGTTACCACGGTTACATGCACGCCAATATCCTGTTATTATTCAGGTTACCACGGTTACATGCACACCAATATCCTGTTATTATTCAGGTTACCACGGTTACATGCACGCCAATATCCTGTTATTATTCAGGTTACCACGTTTACATGCACACCAATATCCTGTTATTATTCAGGTTACCACGTTTACATGCACACCAATATCCTGTTATTATTCAGGTTACCACGGTTACATGCACGCCAATATCCTGTTATTATTCAGGTTACCACGGTTACATGCACACCAATATCCTGATATTATTCAGGTTACCACGTTTACATGCACACCAATATCCTGTTATTATTCAGGTTACCACGGTTACATGCACACCAATATCCTGTTATTATTCAGGTTACCACGTTTACATGCACACCAATATCCTGTTATTATTCAGGTTACCACGGTTACATGCACACCAATATCCTGTTATTATTCAGGTTACCACGGTTAAATGCACACCAATATCCTGTTATTATTCAGGTTACCACGGTTACATGCACGCCAATATCCTGTTATTATTCAGGTTACCACGGTTACATGCACACCAATATCCTGATATTATTCAGGTTACCATGTTTACATGCACACCAATATCCTGTTATTATTCAGGTTACCACGGTTACATGCACACCAATATCCTGTTATTATTCAGGTTACCACGTTTACATGCACACCAATATCCTGTTATTATTCAGGTTACCACATTTACATGCACACCAATATCCTGTCATATTGTAATTTCCGACATTTGGTCGGCCATATTGTAATTTCCGAGATTTGGTCGGCCATATTGAAATTTCCGACATTTGGTCGGCCATATTGTAATTTCCGACATTTGGTCGGCCATATTGTAATTTCCGACATTTGGTCGGCCATATTGTAATTTCCGACATTTGGTCGGCCATATTGTAATTTCCGACATTTGGTCGGCCATATTGTAATTTCCGACATTTGGTCGGCCATATTGTAATTTCCGACATTTGGTCGGCCATATTGTAATTTCCGACATTTGGTCGGCCATATTGTAATTTCCGACATTTGGTCGGCCATATTGTAATTTCCGACATTTGGTCGGCCATATTGTAATTTCCGACATTTGGTCGGCCATATTGTAATTTCCGACATTTGGTCGGCCATATTGTAATTTCCGACATTTGGTCGGCCATATTGTAACTTCCGACATTTGGTCGGCCATATTGTAACTTCTGACATTTGGTCGGCCATATTGTAACTTCTGACATTTGGTCGGCCATATTGTAACTTCTGACATTTGGTCGGCCATATTGTAACTTCTGACATTTGGTCGGCCATATTGTAATTTCTGACATTTGGTCGGCCATATTGTAATTTCTGACATTTGGTCGGCCATATTGTAATTTCCGACATTTGGTCGGCCATATTGTAACTTCTGACATTTGGTCGGCCATATTGTAATTTCCGACATTTGGTCGGCCATATTGTAACTTCTGACATTTGGTCGGCCATATTGTAATTTCCGACATTTGGTCGGCCATATTGTAATTTCTGACATTTGGTCGGCCATATTGTAACTTCTGACATTTGGTCGGCCATATTGTAATTTCTGACATTTGGTCGGCCATATTGTAACTTCTGACATTTGGTCGGCCACATTGTAATTTCTGACATTTGGTCGGCCATATTGTAACTTCTGACATTTGGTCGGCCACATTGTAATTTCTGACATTTGGTCGGCCATATTGTAATTTCCGACATTTGGTCGGCCATATTGTAATTTCTGACATTTGGTCGGCCATATGTTTATCAACTATAGTTAAGGTACATGCAGCTTCTGTTCTGTTAGAAAACTAAATAAAGTAGTGCTGACCAGAATAATGTCTTAGAACGAATGCATTAGTAATCTAGTTAACACCGGTCTGTTTTGTTTTAGGGACCGGGGAGAAAACTCAATAACTCCCAGAACAGTGGAAAGACCAGTCCCATGCAACATGTCCAACTATCATCAGTTTGACCGGTTTTAAGGAAATGAAAAAAATGTCAAAATGATAAAACACGTTTCTGATAAGACTTCAGTTCGTCTTGGATGCATATTTTATGTGGTTGAAATAGTGTCTGCTTGCTTAACAGAGTCAAAGATAGCACATTACACGCGCATTCGCATTTTCTCAAGAGATGCTGAAAGAAATCATATTTCTCCACTCCTGTTCCCAAGAATAAATTAACATTTGTTGTATAATTTCACTGCAAGAAATGTATAATTCTGCAGGAGTTACTAGTATATTACTCTACATGTGAGAGGTTATAGACCTACAGCCAGTGTCCATTTAACCCAGATGAACTTAAATGAGGAACATTATGATAATTCATGGGTACAGTGATACTCATGAGCAGGATATCAAAAGGTGCATGTAAACATCTTATCCCAAATAAGACCTTAAGCGGATATGAGCTACTACCCAGAATACTGTGCGCATGTAAACATGGTGACTGACATTACACCTTTCATAGCTGATTCTTCGCAAACAAGCACCCAGAGACCAGGGCTTCTCAAACAGGCACCCAGAGACCAGGGCTTCTCAAACAGGTACCCAGAGGCCAGGGCTTCTCAAACAGGCACCTAGAGGCCAGGGCTTCTCAAACAGGCACCCAGAGACCAGGGCTTCTCAAACAGGCACCCAGAGACCAGGGCTTCTCAAACAGGCACCCAGAGACCAGGGCTTCTCCAACAGGCACCCAGAGACCAGGGATTCTCAAACAGGCACCCAGAGACCAGGGCTTCTCAAACAGGCACCCAGAGACCAGGGCTTCTCAAACAGGCACCCAGAGACCAGGGCTTCTCAAACAGGCACCCAGAGAACAGGGCTTCTCAAACAGGCACCCAGAGACCAGGGCTTCTCAAACAGGCACCCAGAGAACAGGGCTTCTCAAACAGGCACCCAGAGAACAGGGCTTCTCAAACAGGCACCCAGAGGCCAGGGCTTCTCAAACAGGCACCCAGAGACCAGGGCTTCTCAAACCGTCACCCAGAGACCAGGGCTTCTCAAACAGGCACCCAGAGACCAGGGCTTCTCAAACAGGCACCCAGAGACCAGGGCTTCTCAAACAGGCACCCAGAGACCAGGGCTTCTCAAACAGGCACTCAGAGACCAGGGCTTCTCAAACAGGCACCCAGAGACCAGGGCTTCACAAACAGGTACCCAGAGACCAGGGCTTCTCAAACAGGCACCCAGAGACCAGGGCTTCTCAAACAGGCACCCAGAGACCAGGACATCTTGTGAGTGAATGATGAACAATTAAAAACATGTTTCCCCTTTGAAGGCCAAATGTCATCAATCATTCAAAACAGTTGCAGTCTAATTGACAGCACAGCATGGCCAGCAAGCCAGGACCAGTAGAAGACAAGGTCTGGTGAGTTTCTCTTGGTAAAGTGGTGTGAATGGTGGATAGTGCAACAAGTCATCTCACCTGCCCTGAAGAAGTAAGGAGCATCCTCTTCTTTCTGGATCCTATCTGTGAATAACTGCAATTACAATGGAGGGACAAAGTTTTTCACTATTTTATAGTTATTGGAACATCAGTAGGGTGAGGTCAACTCGACCTTGAAATGTGAACGTCACAGACAGTGAGTCTGTCTTTCAGTATCAATGAACATCACAGACAGTGAGTCTGTCATTCAGTATACAATGAACATCACAGACAGTGAGTCTGTCATTCAGTATACAATGAACATCACCGACAGTGAGTCTGTCATTCAGTATACAATGAACATCACAGACAGTGAGTCTGTCATTCAGTATACAATGAACATCACAGACAGCGAGTCTGTCATTCAGTATCAATGAACATCACAGACAGCGAGTCTGTCATTCAGTATACAATGAACATCACAGACAGCGAGTCTGTCATTCAGTATCAATGAACATCACAGACAGTGAGTCTGTCATTCAGTATCAATGAACATCACAGACAGTGAGTCTGTCATTCAGTATACAATGAACATCACAGACAGTGAGTCTGTCATTCAGTATCAATGAACATCACAGACAGCGAGTCTGTCATTCAGTATCAATGAACATCACAGACAGTGAGCCTGTCATTCAGTATACAATGAACATCACAGACAGCGAGTCTGTCATTCAGTATACAATGAACATCACAGACAGCGAGTCTGTCATTCAGTATACAATGAACATCACAGACAGTGAGTCTGTCATTCAGTATACAATGAACATCACAGACAGTGAGTCTGTCATTCAGTATACAATGAACATCAATGAATTCTTCAATAATGTACATTAACTAATACAACAGACAATTATTACGCGCACACACACACACACACAATTATCTTACTCCAATTTCTTGAATTTCTCTCTCCCCGCAGCGACATATTGTTCCCCGCTCTGTAGATGGTCCAGGCAGGCCACCCGATGGCCCATTCGAGGGGTGTAGATGTTCCGAACCGCTCCAAACGGAGCCTGCACACCCCCCGTCACATCTCGAAGAAAAGTATCAAAATTGGACACTCTCTTTTGGTTTACCACTAATCGGCGAGCCTCGTAAAACGGATCTCCATTTCGATACACGAATATGTTCTTCACGACAGGTTGCGATAGAAAACGGGGCTTTTCAGAGTTCATGACGATCGGGGTGAAAGTACCGAAGGCTGTGCTAGATCATTTCCCCCACACAAATAAAAATGCATCCAATTACAACGTAGTTGACCACTTCTGTTACAGGATAGGACGGGTCGTCATTATCGATACGCCATTACCGGATATTTTAGGTCCATTCAGTCCACGTTTTCAAATGAGCATCTTGAACTTCGCATAAAATAGTCCAACCTGAACGAAAGTTATGCTACTTTGAAGTTAGCTTAGTTCTTCAAGCGTGCATGTTATCCAGGTAAATACTTCCTGGTAAAAATGTTTCTGAATGTAACTGTAACAACTTCATAAAAAGGCACACGCAGAGAGTCAGGTGGCGTGCCCCGTTATGCCCAGGTGACGGTAGAAGTCTCGTGTGTATCATACCGTTTTCCTACGGTTCAACGCCGAGGTGTCACGGGAGGGCAGGTGTTGGAGCCGTTTCTATAGAAACACACAGTCACACCGCTTGTCACAAGCAACAGGTGGGTTAATAACTCAACTAAAAATAAGTGAATGGAATATAAACGTTGTGAATGGGGAAAAAAGTGAAGAGAATCAATTTACAAAATAAAAATCTATGGAACCTTTAAAGGCCCAATGCAGACGTTTTTATCTCAATATCAAATCATGTGTTTTAAATTAAAATTTTAAATTAAAATTGTAAAAAAAATTAAGAAACGTATTATTCGCAAATAGCATTTTCTCAAGCAAGAATGTTGCTAGGACTGTCTGGGAGTGGTCTGAATGGGGAGGGGAAAACTGAAAACGAGCTGTTATTGGCAGAGAGGTTTGGAACTCTCTTTCTTATTGGTCTATTAACTAATTAACCACATGGGGACGGTCACCAGGAGATGTCTTTCCGAACAACTCTCACAATTAAAGTGCATTTGCATAATTTTCACTATTTCACAGTATTATTCCAACCACCTAGTGTGGAAATATATCTAACACACAGCACTGGGCCTTTAAAGTTTGAAAAGTAATTTAGTTTTAATTAGATATCAAGGGACCAATCGGAGGTCCTGTGTTGAATCTTGAACATCGAAGAAAAACATGTTTGTTTTTGTGGACTATATATTGTGTTGCATGGCAACAGAGATGCAGAACATTTCACAGTGTGTATGGCTCTCAAAGGTGCAATATGCAGAAATAACTCCGACCATTTCCTGGTTACTAAAATTCGAACAGTTCGCCTAATGTCAGTTTATGTGACAAAACAAGCAGCCATTGTGTAGAGAATCATCGTACCATCTAAACCGCTGTGAAATATATTTTACATAAACCCGAAAAAAAATTGAATGTTCAGCTGTTTGAATCTGGTGTACAAAACCGAAACTTAAGAATGGGGAAGCATAGAAATAGCACACATAGAAGAGATCTACTGCTTCTTAGATTTGTTTTCAATGATAATCACAGATCTATAACTGACATTTCTATGTGAATTTTCATTGTGTCGGCCAAAATGGGACACATTGCAGCCAGAAACAACAGAGGTTAGATCACACCAAGACAACAGAGGTTAGATCACACCAAGACAACAGAGGTGATGAATGTCATTTTGTTATTTCTAAATGTATGCCTAATTTCCATGGTACATTTACAATAACATGATTTTACAATATTGTAGACATTCTGGTCAATTCGTACATGTAGACATAGTAGCCTATTACTACAGATCTATGCAGCTTTTAAATCCTTTACAAACCCACAGAGAGATCACTCAAACATCACAGCAACAGGAGCACAGTGTGTTGTTACTGACAAGGCCACAAGATGGTGGCATAGTATTAGATGTTGAACCAGTCTTTCTCTCTCTCTCTCTCTGTCTCTCTCTCTCTCTGTGTGTCTCTCTCTCTGTCTCTCTCTCTCTGTCTCTCTGTCTCTGTCTCTCTCTCTCTCTCTCTCTCTCTCTCTCTCTCTCTGTCTCTCTCTCTCTCTCTCTCTCTCTGTCTCTCTCTCTCTCTCCCTCTCTCTATCTCTCTCTCCCTCTCTCTCTCTCTCTCTCTCTCTCTCTCTCTCTCTCTCTCTCTCTCTCTCTCTCTCTCTCTCTCTCTCTGTCTCTCTCTCTCCCTCTCTCTATCTCTCTCTGTCTCTCTCTCTCTCTCCCTCTCTCTATCTCTCTCTCCCTCCCTCTCTCTCTCACTCTCTCTCTCTCTCTCTCTCTCTCTCTCTCTGTCTCTCTCTCTCTCTCTCTCTCTCTCTCTCTCTCTGTCTCTCTCTGTCTCTCTCTCTCTCTCTCTCTCCCTCTCTCTCCCTCTCTCTCCCAGTATGTGAAGACATTAAATAAGAATAGAATCCATTATTTCTAAATGATAGTTTTAATGGTTTGAGACTATACAGTACTTTAGAAGAAGTATTAGATGTATTAGTATTAGATGTAGTAATGACAGCAGTTAAACCCCTATCCTAGAGGTGGTTATTAGATATAGTAATGACAGCAGCAGTTAAACCCTATCCTAGAGGTGATTATTAGATGTAGTAACGACAGCAGTTAAACCCTATCCTAGAGGTGGTTATTAGATGTAGTAACGACAGCAGTTAAACCCTATCCTAGAGGTGGTTATTAGATGTAGTAATGACAGCAGTTAAACCCTATCCTAGAGGGGGTTATTAGATGTAGCAATGACAGCAGTTAAACCCTATCCTAGAGGTGGTTATTAGATGTAGTAATGACAGCAGTTAAACCCTATCCTAGAGGGGGTTATTAGATGTAGTAATGACAGCAGTTAAACCCTATCCTAGAGGTGGGTTGACTCAAAGTGCGAGAGAGAGAGGGAGAGAGAGGGAGAGAGAGAGAGAGAGAGAGAGAGAGAGAGAGAGAGAGAGAGAGAGAACGAAGGAGAGCGAGAGGAATAGGGAGTATGGGGGAGAGAGAGAGAGAGAGAGAGAGAGAGAGAGAGAGGGAGAGAGAGGGGGAGAGAGAGGGGGGGGAGAAAGGAGGAGAGAGAGAGAGGAATAGAGAGCAGGGGGGAGAGAGAGAGAGAGGGAGAGAGAGAGAGAGAGAGCGAGAGAGAGAGAGAGAGAGAGAGAGAGAACGAAGGAGAACGAGAGGAATAGGGAGTAGGGGGAGAGAGAGAGAGAGAGAGAGAGAGAGAGAGAGAGAGAAAGAAGGAGAGAAAGAGGGAGAGAAAGAAGGAGAGAGAGAGGAATAGAGAGTAGGGGAGAGAGAGAGAGCAGAAGATGATGACAGATTACGATGACATAAACAGTCACAATCACAGTGTAATTCCCCAAGGATTCCCGTTCGTGCATCACTTATGAAAATCCTCCTGGACCTCTCCAAACACTGTTCTCTCATCCATAATCAGTTGGCTGCATTGTGTAGTCAAATCAATATAACCTGGAAATGACAAATTATGGTGTCTTCAACCCCCTCCTCCTTCTTCCCTTCTTTAAAAAAATAAACAAGATGCTTGTTGTCCTGCTTTTTAAATGATCAGTATTATCAATATTTCTTAAATGTTTTCTGGTGTTGTTATTGACCTCTCTACCAACAGCTGGCAGATCATTTTCTGAGACATCCACATGGTTTGTATTGTGGTGTGGTGTTGTTTTGTTGTGGTGTGGTGTTGTTTTGTTGTGGTGTGGTGTTGTTGTGTTGTGGTGTGGTGTTGTTGTGTTGTGGTGTGGTGTTGTTGTGTTGTGGTGTGGTGTTGTTTTGTTGTGGTGTGGTGTTGTTTTGTTGTGGTGTGGTGTTGTTTTGTTGTGGTGTGGTGTTGTTGTGTTGTGGTGTGGTGTTGTTGTGTTGTGGTGTGGTGTTGTTTTGTTGTGGTGTGGTGTTGTTTTGTTGTGGTGTGGTGTTGTTTTGTTGTGGTGTGGTGTTGTTGTGTTGTGGTGTGGTGTTGTTTTGTTGTGGTGTGGTGTTGTTTTGTTGTGGTGTGGTGTTGTTTTGTTGTGGTGTGGTGTTGTTTTGTTGTGGTGTGGTGTTGTTTTGTTGTGGTGTGGTGTTGTTTTGTTGTGGTGTGGTGTTGTTTTGTTGTGGTGTGGTGTTGTTGTGTTGTGGTGTGGTGTTGTTTTGTTGTGGTGTGGTGTTGTTTTGTTGTGGTGTGGTGTTGTTTTGTATTGTAGTGTATTGTATTGTAGTGTATTGTATTGTATTGTAGTGTAGTGTATTGTATTGTATTGTAGTGTAGTGTATTGTATTGTATTGTAGTGTAGTGTATTGTATTGTATTGTAGTGTAGTGTATTGTATTGTATTGTAGTGTATTGTATTGTATTGTATTGTATTGTAGTGTAGTGTAGTGTATTGTATTGTAGTGTAGTGTATTGTATTGTATTGTAGTGTAGTGTATTGTATTGTATTGTAGTGTAGTGTATTGTATTGTATTGTAGTGTATTGTATTGTATTGTATTGTATTGTAGTGTAGTGTATTGTATTGTATTGTAGTGTATTGTATTGTATTGTAGTGTAGTGTATTGTATTGTAGTGTAGTGTATTGTATTGTAGTGTATTGTAGTGTATTGTATTGTATTGTAGTGTAGTGTATTGTAGTGTATTGTATTGTATTGTAGTGTATTGTATTGTAGTGTAGTGTATTGTATTGTAGTGTATTGTAGTGTATTGTATTGTATTGTAGTGTAGTGTATTGTAGTGTATTGTATTGTAGTGTATTGTATTGTAGTGTATTGTATTGTATTGTAGTGTATTGTATTGTATTGTATTGTATTGTAGTGTAGTGTATTGTAGTGTATTGTATTGTATTGTAGTGTATTGTATTGTATTGTAGTGTAGTGTATTGTAGTGTATTGTATTGTAGTGTATTGTATTGTATTGTAGTGTAGTGTATTGTAGTGTATTGTATTGTATTGTATTGTAGTGTATTGTATTGTATTGTAGTGTATTGTATTGTATTGTAGTGTATTGTAGTGTATTGTATTGTATTGTAGTGTAGTGTATTGTAGTGTATTGTATTGTATTGTAGTGTAGTGTATTGTAGTGTATTGTATTGTAGTGTAGTGTATTGTAGTGTATTGTATTGTATTGTAGTGTAGTGTATTGTATTGTAGTGTAGTGTATTGTATTGTAGTGTAGTGTATTGTAGTGTATTGTATTGTATTGTAGTGTAGTGTATTGTATTGTAGTGTAGTGTATTGTAGTGTATTGTACTGTAGTGTATTGTATTGTAGTGTAGTGTATTGTAGTGTATTGTATTGTATTGTAGTGTATTGTATTGTATTGTAGTGTAGTGTATTGTAGTGTATTGTATTGTATTGTAGTGTAGTGTATTGTAGTGTATTGTATTGTATTGTATTGTATTGTAGTGTAGTGTATTGTATTGTAGTGTAGTGTATTGTAGTGTATTGTACTGTAGTGTATTGTATTGTAGTGTAGTGTATTGTAGTGTATTGTATTGTATTGTATGTATTGTAGTGTAGTGTATTGTATTGTATTGTATTGTATTGTTGTAGTGTAGTGTATTGTAGTGTATTGTAGTGTGTTGTATTGTATTGTAGTGTATTGTAGTGTATTGTAGTGTATGGTATTGTATTGTATGGTATTGTATTGTAGTGTATTGTAGTGTATTGTAGTGTATTGTAGTGTATTGTATTGTATTGTAGTGTAGTGTATTGTATTGTGTAGTGTTGTATTGTAGTGTAGTGTATTGTAGTGTATTGTATTGTATTGTAGTGTAGTGTATTGTATTGTAGTGTAGTGTATTGTATTGTAGTGTAGTGTATTGTAGTGTATTGTACTGTAGTGTATTGTATTGTAGTGTAGTGTATTGTAGTGTATTGTATTGTATTGTAGTGTATTGTATTGTATTGTAGTGTAGTGTATTGTAGTGTATTGTATTGTATTGTAGTGTAGTGTATTGTAGTGTATTGTATTGTATTGTATTGTATTGTAGTGTAGTGTATTGTATTGTAGTGTAGTGTATTGTAGTGTATTGTACTGTAGTGTATTGTATTGTAGTGTAGTGTATTGTAGTGTATTGTATTGTATTGTAGTGTATTGTAGTGTAGTGTATTGTATTGTATTGTATTGTATTGTAGTGTAGTGTAGTGTATTGTAGTGTGTTGTATTGTATTGTAGTGTATTGTAGTGTATTGTAGTGTATGGTATTGTATTGTATGGTATTGTATTGTAGTGTATTGTACCTCCTCACATAATGAACTGAGTGAATTCAGTACCGTTCCAGATATCTGGAAAAGGCCAAACCAATTACCTTTACTGAGCTGTTGATGTTGTCCATCTGGCAAAAAATGACTTTAATGTCTATCTTTAATGACTTTAATGTCTATCTTTAATGACTTTAATGTCTATCTTTAATGACTTTAATGTCTATCTTTAATGAATTTAATGTCTATCTTCGTCTTAAAGAGAAAACCTATTTCAGGTAGCCATTTTGTACAGATCAAACAGAATTGTCTGCAGCCCGTGTTTGCCTGAAGAGTTGTTGTTGAAGGGAAGCAGAACAGTGTATTGACAGTTTGACTGTCAGATAAGGTCTAGAGTGGTTTATATGTCCTGTTGATTGGGCTGCGCTCTAGATAAAGGCCTCTAGCCTAAATGTTGCCCCCTGGCGTCTCTCTCTCTGTCTGTTTAAGCGGGGGGAGTTAGGGTTAGGGTTGGTTACATTTGATACCATCTCAAGACAATAGAAGCCCCTCTAAAATATACATTTAATACCATCTCAAGACAATAGAAGCCCCTCTATTGGTTACTTTTGATACCATCTCAAGACAATACAAGCCCCTCTATTGGTTACATTTGATACCATCTCAAGACAATACAAGCCCCTCTATTGGTTACATTTAATACCATCTCAAGACAATAGAAGCCCCTCTATTGGTTACATTTGATACCATCTCAAGACAATAGAAGCCCCTCTAAAATATACATTTAATACCATCTCAAGACAATAGAAGCCCCTCTATTGGTTACATTTGATACCATCTCAAGACAATACAAGCTCCTCTATTGGTTACATTTGATACCATCTCAAGACAATTGAAGCCCCTCTAAAAGATACATTTAAATTACACAAATAGAGTATACAGAATACACGTAATAGATCACAGTACATATGTCATTTAAAATAAAATAAAAGCTGTTTTTAAACAGTATTGAATATTTTAACACTTTCCTGTTAACAATTAAACCTGATGTCCTTTGTAGAGACATTCAGATAATTGGCTGTTAGCTGTTTCTGTTTCCAAATAGCCTGTTTAAGAGACATACGATGGAGAGCTATGGCCATGTTACCCAACACATCTTGGTGTTTTATTAGGATCTCCATTAGTTACTGCTAAAGCAGCAGCTACTCTTCCTGGGCCAGTCCACACAGAACATGACATAATAAAGAACATTAATAGACAAGAACAGATCAAGGACAGAACTACAAACATTTGAAAAAAGGCACACACAAATCAATACAAACACACAGATGATCTAGGCCAAATAGAGGCGTTGTGCCAGTCAATAAGACATCTTCATTAACTGTATATTATCTCTGTAACAGGGGAACCATAGATCAGGCAGGTAGCCTGGTGGATTAGGAGCGTTTGGGCAATTGAAAGATTTTCCGGATCGAATCCCCCGAGACGACAAGGTGAAAATATTTTGTTCTGCTCACTCTCAGGGGAATGAGATATGCAAAAACAATATATATATTTCACACCTTGTGCAAGTTACCCGTACAGAGAATATAGAGAAACAGAACTATATAAACCCCCCTCGTTATATATAGCTCTGTGTCCACTTCAATTGTCTTTGGTTTACTTGGATTCTAGTGCACTACAGTATTGCACTAAAACTATAATGTTGGATGCACCCTATTCCCTATTCAGGGAACTATTTTTGACTAGGGCTCTGGTCAAAAGCAGTGCACTATATAGGGAATAGGGTGCTATTGGGTTGAGGTCAGTCCATTTAATACGGCTAGTTATTTATGGAGGGACAAAAATGTATGTTTTTCTAACTGTCCGTCGTATTAATAATGGACTGTATTGGACTGTAACACAGGGCTTGAGACAACTAGCATGCTATCTTAGAGGCTGTCTTGAAAGTCGTACATATTGCGATCACTTTAAAAAAAAAAAGAGAGAGATTTTAGAGTTTTGAAGATCGGACTGTCTTTTCAAAGACTGTCCTTCCGGAATTTATTTAAGTCAAGCTTCAATGTAATATATATGTTTTCGAATTGAACTAGGGTTAAGAGCAAATTGTTATTTACAACGACGGCCTACACCGCCCAAACCTGGACGATGCTGGGCCAATTGTGCACCACCCTATGGGACTCCCAATCACGGCCAGTTGTGATAGACGGCCTGGAATTGAACCAGGGTGTCTGTAGAGACACCTCTAGCACTGAGATGCAGTGTCTCAGACCGCCGCGCCACATGATAGACCTGAAGAGTTTTGTTACTAAACACAGGTCATTTTGTGTTGCTTAAGTTGCCATAATAATATAATATATAAACACCCTGAAATTATTGACCCCCTTGATAAAGAGGAGCAAAAAATGACTGTATAAAATAAATATATACTGGGCTATATTGACAACAAACTGGGAAATGACATTATTTATACTAATACAATTGCTGTGAGAATGTTTTCTCAAAGGTAGCGGTCGAAGTTATTGACACCCCTTTTTTCAATACTTTTCAATGTCTAACCTTGTAAATATAGAGCCACTGAGCCTTTTACTAGAATGTTTTCTGAGATTCTAGAACACCTTGTAAATATAGCTGAGCCTTTTACTAGAATGTTTTCTGAGATTCTAGAACACCTTGTAAATATAGCTGAGCCTTTTACTAGAATGTTTTCTGAGATTCTAGAACACCTTGTAAATATAGCTGAGCCTTTTACTAGAATGTTTTCTGAGATTCTAGAACACCTTGTGAATATAGCTGAGCCTTTTACTAGAATGTTTTCTGAGATTCTAGAACACCTTGTAAATATAGCTGAGCCTTTTACTAGAATGTTTTCTGAGATTCTAGAACACCTTGTAAATATAGCTGAGCCTTTTACTAGAATGTTTTCTGAGATTCTAGAACACCTTGTAAATATAGCTGAGCCTTTTACTATAATGTTTTCTGAGATTCTAGAACACCTTGTAAATATAGCTGAGCCTTTTACTAGAATGTTTTCTGAGATTCTAGAACACCTTGTAAATATAGCTGAGCCTTTTACTAGAATGTTTTCTGAGATTCTAGAACACCTTGTAAATATAGCTGAGCCTTTTACTAGAATGTTTTCTGAGATTCTAGAACACCTTGTAAATATAGCTGAGCCTTTTACTAGAATGTTTTCTGAGATTCTAGAACACCTTGCAAATATAGCGCACACTGAGCCTTTTACTAGAATGTTTTCTGAGATTCTAGAACACCTTGTAAATATAGCTGAGCCTTTTACTAGAATGTTTTCTGAGATTCTAGAACACCTTGTAAATATAGCTGAGCCTTTTACTAGAATGTTTTCTGAGATTCTAGAACACCTTGCAAATATAGCGCACACTGAGCCTTTTACTAGAATGTTTTCTGAGATTCTAGAACACCTTGTAAATATAGCGCACACTGAGCCTTTTACTAGAATGTTTTCTGAGATTCTGGAACACCTTGCAAATATAGCTGAGCCTTTTACTAGAATGTTTTCTGAGATTCTAGAACACCTTGTAAATATAGCTGAGCCTTTTACTAGAATGTTTTCTGAGATTCTAGAACACCTTGTAAATATAGCTGAGCCTTTTACTAGAATGTTTTCTGAGATTCTAGAACACCTTGCAAATATAGCGCACACTGAGCCTTTTACTGGAATGTTTTCTGAGATTCTAGAACACCTTGCAAATATAGCGCACACTGAGCCTTTTACTAGAATGTTTTCTGAGATTCTAGAACACCTTGTAAATATAGCGCACACTGAGCCTTTTACTATAATGTTTTCTGAGATTCTGGAACACCTTGCAAATACAGCTAAGCCTTTTACTAGAATGTTTTCTGAGATTCTAGAACACCTTGTAAATATAGCTGAGCCTTTTACTGGAATGTTTTCTGAGATTCTAGAACACCTTGTGAATATAGCTGAGCCTTTTACTAGAATGTTTTCTGAGATTCTGGAACACCTTGTAAATATAGCGCACACTGAGCCTTTTACTAGAATGTTTTCTGAGATTCTGGAACACCTTGCAAATATAGCGCACACTGAGCCTTTTACTAGAATGTTTTCTGAGATTCTAGAACACCTTGTGAATATAGCGCACACTGAGCCTTTTACTAGAATGTTTTCTGAGATTCTAGAACACCTTGTAAATATAGCTGAGCCTTTTACTAGAATGTTTTCTGAGATTCTAGAACACCTTGTGAATATAGCTGAGCCTTTTACTAGAATGTTTTCTGAGATTCTAGAACACCTTGTAAATATAGCTGAGCCTTTTACTAGAATGTTTTCTGAGATTCTAGAACACCTTGTGAATATAGCTGAGCCTTTTACTAGAATGTTTTCTGAGATTCTAGAACACCTTGCAAATATAGCGCACACTGAGCCTTTTACCTTTTACTAGAATGTTTTCTGAGATTCTAGAACACCTTGTGAATATAGCTGAGCCTTTTACTAGAATGTTTTCTGAGATTCTGGAACACCTTGCAAATATAAATATAGCGCACACTGAGCCTTTTACTAGAATGTTTTCTGAGATTCTGGAACACCTTGCAAATATAGCGCACACTGAGCCTTTTACTAGAATGTTTTCTGAGATTCTAGAACACCTTGTGAATATAGCGCACACTGAGCCTTTTACTAGAATGTTTTCTGAGATTCTAGAACACCTTGTAAATATAGCTGAGCCTTTTACTAGAATGTTTTCTGAGATTCTAGAACACCTTGTGAATATAGCTGAGCCTTTTACTAGAATGTTTTCTGAGATTCTAGAACACCTTGTAAATATAGCTGAGCCTTTTACTAGAATGTTTTCTGAGATTCTAGAACACCTTGTGAATATAGCTGAGCCTTTTACTAGAATGTTTTCTGAGATTCTAGAACACCTTGCAAATATAGCGCACACTGAGCCTTTTACTAGAATGTTTTCTGAGATTCTAGAACACCTTGCAAATATAGCGCACACTGAGCCGTTTACTAGAATGTTTTCTGAGATTCTAGAACACCTTGCAAATATAGCGCACACTGAGCCTTTTACTAGAATGTTTTCTGAGATTCTAGAACACCTTGTGAATATAGCGCACACTGAGCCTTTTACTAGAATGTTTTCTGAGATTCTAGAACACCTTGCAAATATAGAGCCACTGAGCCTTTTACTAGAATGTTTTCTGAGATTCTAGAACACCTTGCAAAAATAGCGCACACTGAGCCTTTTACTAGAATGTTTTCTGAGATTCTAGAACACCTTGCAAATATAGCGCACACTGAGCCTTTTACTAGAATGTTTTCTGAGATTCTAGAACACCTTGCAAATATAGAGCCACTGAGCCTTTTACTAGAATGTTTTCTGAGATTCTAGAACACCTTGTAAATATAGCGCACACTGAGCCTTTTACTAGAATGTTTTCTGAGATTCTAGAACACCTTGCAAATATAGAGCCACTGAGCCTTTTACTAGAATGTTTTCTGAGATTCTAGAACACCTTGCAAATATAGCGCACACTGAGCCTTTTACTAGAATGTTTTCTGAGATTCTAGAACACCTTGCAAATATAGCGCACACTGAGCCTTTTACTAAAATGTTTTCTGAGATTCTAGAACACCTTGTGAGGATAAAGGTGCTGAGACTTATGCTAGAATGTTTACCAGAGATTCTAGAACACCTTGTGAGGATAAAGGTGCTGAGACTTATTCTATAATGTTTTCTGAGATTCTAGAACACCTTGTGAGGATAAAGGTACTGAGACTTATTCTAGAATGTTTTCTGAGATTCTAGAACACATTGTGAGGATAAAGGTACTGAGACCTATTCTAGAATGCTTTCTGAGATTCTAGAACACATTGTGAGGGATCTTAGAACAGTCCTCCAAACAGAATCCTTTCAGATCCTTGATCTCCTCTGTCTGTGCTTATGGACTGGCTCTCTTCAATTCACACCACAGGTTTTCAATGGGGTTCAAGTACGGAGACTGAGAGGGCCATTGCAAAAAATGTTGATTTTGTGGCCAATGAATCATTTCTTTGTGGATTTTGACGTGTGCTTGGGGTTATTGTCTTGCTGGAAGATCTACTTGTGACCAAGTTTCAGCCTACTAACAGAGACAACCAGGGTTTTTGGATAAAATGTCTTGGTTCTGGGTAAAGATCATGATGCTGTTGACCTTAACAAGGATCCCAGGACCAGTGGAAGCAATTTAGTCCCATAGCATCAAAGATCCAGCACAATATTTCACAGTAGGTACGGGGTTCTTCTCTGCTTGTGCATTCTCTGCTTCAACGCCACGCCCACCACTGGTGTACGTGGCCAGAGATATTTATTTCATCTGATATTTATGTCATCTGACTAAAGCACCGGTTCCAGTCCATGTGCCAGTGTCATGTATCAAATTACAGGTGTTTACATTTGTTGGTTGACATGAAAATAGAGCTCTTTACCCACTGTAAAACATGGTGGTGGATCTGTGATGTCATGGGGCTGTTTAGCCTCCATTCGTCCTGGGATCCTTGTTAATAAGGTCAACGGCATCATGAACTTTACCCAGAACCAAGACATGTGTGTCAATTATTTTGAACCCACCTTTGAGGAAAAAGTTTAAACAAAATTATCTTTCTCTGAGCAATTGTATTAGCATAAAATAATGAAAGAAAAAAAATTAGCATACACTATAGCTCAGTATTTAAATCATTTATTTAATATTTATTTTTTCTCATCTTTATCAAGGGTGTCAATCGTTTTGGACCCCCCCTCGGTACATTTGAAAACATTTTCAGAAGAGAAGTAACAGACAACACATTTTTGAAGTGTCAAAAGGAAACTGTTGGCAAAATATAAAAAGCTAGTTTACTATGTAACGGGTATATGTTGTCACAAACTTAACTTAAAACATGTACACTTTCAGATACAGTTAAATACAGTAATGTCCTTTTGTTATTGGCTATGTTGTTTCTGTAATAAATACTATTTCTCTTAGTTACCTCTACAACAGATAATCATATAATATTTTTTCATCAGGATTTTACACTAAACCAAATGCTCAGATTTTTTTTCCGCTCACAAAATAAACATGAATATATTGGTGTATTATCCATAATCATAACAGTCATTGTTTAAGATTGATATTTTGACCGAACATCACCAACATCCTGATCTAGATCACAGCACACAACCACACGTCCATTGAGGAAATTAAAGACCACTACGATTTGACAGCTTGGTTGGCATTTCAAACACTTCTCTCTCCTCTTGTTACGGGATAAACTCTCTTCACATGTCTGCTGTGCCTCCTTCTAGCCATCCATCCCTCACTCTATCCCTCCATCCATCCCTCACTCTATCCCTCCATCACTCTCTCTATCCATCCATCCATCCATCCTTCCCTCTCTCTATCCATCCATCCCTCCATCCATCCCTCACTCTATCCATCCCTCCATCACTCACTCTATCCATCCCTCCCTCCCTCTCTCTATCCATCCATCCTCCATGTGAACGGACCTCTGTCTTCTTCCTGGGCTCAGATCACCATCCAGTGTTGGAGCTGTGGAAACCAATGGTAAAGGACAATAAATACACTAAGGTAGAGTAAGGTAAGGTAAGGTAGGGTAAGGTGGGGTAAGGTAGGGTAAGGTAGGGTAGGGTAAGGTAAGGTATGGTAAGGTAAGGTAAGATACGGAATGGTAAGGTAAGATAAGGTAAGGTAAGGTAAGGTAAGGTAAGGTAAGGTAAGGTAGGGTAAGGTAAGGTAAGGTAAGGTAGAGTAAGATAAGGTAAGGTAAGGTAAGGTAAGGTAAGATAAGGAATGGTAAGGTAAGGTAAGATACGGAATGGTAAGGTAAGATAAGGTAAGGTATGGTAAGGTAAGGTAAGATAAGGTAAGGTAAGGTAAGGTAAGGTAAGGTAAGGTAAGGTAAGGTAAGGTAAGGTAGAGTAAGATAAGGTAAGGTAAGGTAAGGTAAGGTAAGATAAGGAATGGTAAGGTAAGATAAGGTAAGGTAAGGTAAGGTAAGGTAGGGTAAGGTAAGGTAAGGTAAGGTAGAGTAAGATAAGGTAAGGTAGGGTAAGGTAAGGTAGAGTAAGGTAAGATAAGGAATGGTAAGGTAAGGTAAGGTAAGGTAAGGTAGGGTAAGGTGGGGTAAGGTAAGGTAAGGTAAGGTAAGGTAAGGTAGAGTAAGGTAAGATAAGGAATGGTAAGGTAAGGTAAGGTAAGGTAAGGTAGGGTAAGGTGGGGTAAGGTAGGGTAGAGTAAGGTAGGGTAAGGTAAGGTAAGGTAAAGTAAGGTAAGATAAGGTAAGGTAAGGTAGGGTAAGGTAAGGTAAGGTAAAGTAAGGTAAGATAAGGAATGGTAAGGTAAGATAAGGTAAGGTAAGGTAGGGTAAGGTAAGGTAGGGTAAGGTAAGGTAAGGTAAGGTAAGGTAAGGTAAGGTAGGGTAAGGTAAGGTAAGGTAAGGTAGGGTAAGGTAAGGTAAGGTAGGGTAAGGTAAGGTAAGGTAAGGTAAGGTAAAGTAAGGTAAGATAAGGAATGGTAAGGTAAGATAAGGTAAGGTAAGGTAGGGTAAGGTAAGGTAGGGTAAGGTAGGGTAAGGTAAGGTAAGGTAGGGTAAGATAAGGTAGGGTAAGGTAAGGTAAGGTAAGGTAAGGTAAGGTAAGATAGGGTAGGGTAAGGTAAGGTAAGGTAAGGTAAGGTAGGGTAAGGTAAGGTAAGGTAAGGTAGGGTAAGGTAAGGTAAGGTAAGGTAGGGTAGGGTAAGGTGGGGTAAGGTGGGGTAAGGTAAGGTAGGGTAAGGTAAGGTAGGGTAAGGTAGGGTAAGGTAAGGTAGGGTAAGGTAGGGTAAGGTAAGGTAGGGTAGGGTAAGGTGGGGTAAGGTAAGGTAGGGTAAGGTAAGGTAAGGTAAGAAGGGGAGGTTAAGTAACGTCAAGTAAACAGTGAAGAGCAGCTTACCGTAAACCTCCTAACTTCTCCGTTATCCACCAGGTGGTGTTCGTGCTCAGGCGTTATGGCGTAGGCCAGTCTCTACAGGAAGACAGGACGGGAATCACTTACCAAAGAAACTAACTTGTCTTCATTATACAAATCATTGTGCATTACCAAGCTGGATATTCATATTTGCTGGTGATGTTATAGCTCACCAACCATATTGCTCACATACCAAATATATATGTGTCACTGTCAGTGTTGACATTTCTGTGCATTGATGTTGATGAAAGTGGGCATCACTTTGGCTAAAGGTGTCTGCTAAATCACCATAGCAGCATATATCAATACAAACCAGACTTCCCACGTATATAAACCAGACTTATATAAACCAGACTTATATAAACCACTTATATAAACCAGACTTATATAAACCAGACTTATACAAACCAGACTTATACAAACCAGACTTATACAAACCAGACTTCCCACGTATATAAACCAGACTTATATAAACCAGACTTATATAAACCAGACTTATATAAACCAGACTTATATAAACCAGACTTATACAAACCAGACTTCCCACGTATATAAACCAGACTTATATAAACCAGACTTATATAAACCAGACTTATACAAACCAGACTTCCCACGTATATAAACCAGACTTATATAAACCAGACTTATACAAACCAGACTTATATAAACCAGACTTATACAAACCAGACTTCCCACTTGTATAAACCAGACTTATATCAACCAGACTTATATAAACCAGACTTATATAAACCAGACTTATATAAACCAGACTTCCCACTTGTATAAACCAGACTTATATCAACCAGACTTATATAAACCAGACTTATATAAACCAGACTTCCCACTTGTATAAACCAGACTTATATAAACCAGACTTCCCACTTGTATAAACCAGACTTATATAAACCAGACTTATATAAACCAGACTTATATAAACCAGACTTATATAAACCAGACTTCCCACTTGTATAAACCAGACTTATATAAACCAGACTTATATAAACCAGACTTCCCACTTATATAAACCAGACTTATATAAACCAGACTTCCCACTTGTATAAACCAGACTTATATAAACCAGACTTCCCACTTGTATAAACCAGACTTATATAAACCAGACTTATATAAACCAGACTTATATAAACTTACATCACAGAACTTTCCAGGTAAGGTGCACATCTTGTAGATGGCATAGAGAGGCACCATGGTCATGGAGGATATAGCCAAGCACCAGCCAATCATGTTGGCCCATATGGGAAACGTGTACGTCCCGTAGTTAGGAGGGTTAAAGGTCGCGAAGCTCACCACCACCATGAACTGGAGAAACAGAGGGTTTTGGGGTTAGGACACTTTCCTGTTTCAAGTCATAAGGACACGTATGGACTAGCCTCTACTGAAGCTAGCAAACTGTAGTTAGTGCCTAGACCTTGGTGTGCATGACTGAGAGCTGTCATAAGGACACTTATGGACTAGCCTCTACTGAAGCTAGCAAACTGTAGTTAATGTCTAGACCTTGGTGTGCATGACTGAGAGCTGTCATAAGGACACTTATGGACTAGCCTCTACTGAAGCTAGCAAACTGTAGTTAGTGCCTAGACCTTGGTGTGCATGACTGAGAGCTGTCATAAGGACACTTATGGACTAGCCTCTACTGAAGCTAGCAAACCTTGGTGTGCATGACTGAGAGCTGCATGGACCTTGGTGTGCATGACTGAGAGCTGCATGGACCTTGGTGTGCGTGACTGAGAGCTGCATGGACCTTGGTGTGCATGACTTGAGAGCTGCATGGACCTTGGTGTGCGTGACTGAGAGCTGCATGGACCTTGGTGTGCATGACTGAGAGCTGCATGGACCTTGGTGTGCATGACTGAGAGCTGCATGGACCTTGGTGTGCATGACTGAGAGCTGCATGGACCTTGGTGTGCATGACTGAGAGCTGCATGGACCTTGGTGTGCATGACTGAGAGCTGCATGGACCTTGGTGTGCATGACTGAGAGCTGCATGGACCTTGGTGTGCATGACTGAGAGCTGCATGGACCTTGGTGTGCATGACTGAGAGCTGCATGGACCTTGGTGTGCATGACTGAGAGCTGCATGGACCTTGGTGTGCATGACTGAGAGCTGCATGGACCTTGGTGTGCATGACTGAGAGCTGCATGGACCTTGGCGTGCATGACTGAGAGCTGCATGGACCTTGGTGTGCATGACTGAGAGCTGCATGGACCTTGGCGTGCATGACTGAGAGCTGCATGGACCTTGGTGTGCATGACTGAGAGCTGCATGGACCTTGGTGTGCATGACTGAGAGCTGCATGGACCTTGGTGTGCATGACTGAGAGCTGCATGGACCTTGGTGTGCATGACTGAGAGCTGCATGGACCTTGGTGTGCATGACTGAGAGCTGCATGGACCTTGGTGTGCATGACTGAGAGCTGCATGGACCTTGGTGTGCATGACTGAGAGCTGCATGGACCTTGGTGTGCATGACTGAGAGCTGCATGGACCTTGGTGTGCATGACTGAGAGCTGCATGGACCTTGGTGTGCATGACTGAGAGCTGCATGGACCTTGGTGTGCATGACTGAGAGCTGCATGGACCTTGGTGTGCATGACTGAGAGCTGCATGGACCTTGGTGTGCATGACTGAGAGCTGCATGGAGCTTGGTGTGCATGACTGAGAGCTGCATGGAGCTTGGTGTGCATGACTGAGAGCTGCATGTGGACTATTCACCTGGTTCCATTTTGCACCAGGTAAACTAAAAAATACTTGACATGTTTGACCCAGGTGTTTCTCTCTTTATGAACTCACCAGGAGGAAGCACGGGCTGACAAACTTCCAGCACAGTCTCCAGTACAGGCCTGGTCTCTGTCCGATCATCTCCTCGATGTCGTCACTGAACCGATCCACTCCTGAAGGGAAGAGTTCAAACAGTAGCAGTGAAAAACGTGTGACGGTTCATCATTATAACCAGGGTTGGGGTCAATTCAAATTGAAAGCTGTCAATTCAGGAAGTTTTTTTTATTTTTTAATTTTTTTAAAGACCATCGATTGTCAATAGACTTAAAAGTAAAAGCTATTTATTTTTAAAAGGTTTTCTTTTCATTTTTGAAGTTTAAAATCAAATCACTTTCTGAATTGACTACCTTCAATTCGAATTGAACCCTTAACCTGATCAAAACCCTTGAGTTGTCATTCACAGAGCAAAGAGAGGGAAAGGGGAGGTTTCTACCACAGCAGACAGGAAGCCTTGAGGATTAGCAATAGTTGTCTTTGTGTTCTCTCGTTCTGGGGAAACGACAGTCCATTGGAAATACAAGGATATTAACATTCTGGTAGCATGTTTAATATCACCAGCATCCAGTTCCTTTCCTCATCTAGGCTTCTCCTCACTCAACCTTCTCTCTTTGTTCCTTGCCTGGGAGGCACTTCTCAAAGCCCAGGCATAATCCCAATGTGACTGGAGCCTATGGAGAGCAGGCAGCTGTTCCTGTGGAGGGCACAGGGTGCCACAGCCACCTGTCAGTAGAGATGGAGCCAGGGAAAAGGCCCGGAGAAGCCTGGGGCTAAAGTAGTCTGCCCTCCCAGGCTGAGGCCACCACGGCAGGGCAGCAAGCTGACCACACTGACCCCCGAGCCACAAGGCTGGTTAGACATACACATGAATGCACACGCACACACACACACACACACACACACACACACACACACACACACACACACACACACACACACACACACACACACACACACACACACACACACACACACACACACACACACACACACACACACACACACACAGCACTGTCTGGACCCCGTGACCAGCAGTATAGTAGATCAGACTAGCAGTCTAAACCAGAAGTGAGCTTTGGAGACGTTCTTTTTTTTAACCTGAATTCACTCTGGAGACGTTGCTGTAAAATGCCTGTGGGCTTTCAGATAACTTCAATGTTGTCTGAGCAAAGCAAGTTGCTCGTCGTACTGTAGTGTCACACTCAAGAAAGTGTAAAGGAAAGACAAAAATACGGTGATGAGCTTTTTAATGAGCCTTTTCAATAAACACAGAGGGTCTTAGTCTGGTGATGATTGAGGCTTGGCTGCCGTTTGACAAATACAAATCTATCTCTTATCCATTAATTATCTCTGAAGGAGATACCTCTACCTGCACTGTTGACTAGATTATCTCTGAAGGTAGCCTACCTGCACTGTTGACTAGATTATCTCTGAAGGAGATACCTCTACCTGCACTGTTGACTAGATTATCTCTGAAGGAGATACCTCTACCTGCACTGTTGGCTAGAGCACATGTGTCAAGACCAGAGTGGGCACACACACACACACACACACACACACACACACACACACACACACACACACACATACACACATCCACACACACACACACACAGACACACATCCCTGCCCTGCCCGACACACATACCATATAACGCCACATTTGTTGTGACAAAATCGTCAGTAAGGTTGAAAATGTGATGGGAATCCATTTTTTGTTTCAGTACATGGGAATTGAACATCAAAAGTTATTTTAATGTGCACTACATCATCACACACAGCCGTCTATCTGCAACAAGTCAACTTGAGGTGAACACACCTCTGGCGGCAGAATTAGCATTTTGTTTTTATGCCCGATTTTTTAATATTCGCATGAAAATCTGGCGTCACTTGGATGGAAAACTATCTTATAAGGGACTTTGTTGGGCCTCCACAATCACTTTGAGATACTTTGGGATGATTTGAAAAGGATGCTAGAGAAACGCTACTATCGGTAGCCACGACTTGAATGGGATTTGTGACACAGATGCTAACGCGTTAGCGCGCGGAAACAGTGCCAGGGGAAATAAAAACCAAAGTATGGATGGATGTCATACCTCGTCCGGAGACTGTTTTACGGGGTTAGGAAACCCATGTGTCGTTTTGTCATTTTGGGTGTACTATCCCTTTAAGTTAGAATTGAAAGACACGGCACAAGGGAATCTTCCATCGGGCCTAGCTTATATTTCTGACATCCAAGTATCATCAGAACCACAACAGACCCCCCCCCCCCCCCCCAAAAAAAAAAACCATCAATCTTTACACCACAGACTGGGATGTTGACCTCAGATATTCAATATCAATACACTATTGTTTGTATGTAATGTGTCTCTGTCCACTCCAAACACCTAAACTCTAAATAGTCATATGAACCATACACTCTGAGTGGCAGAAACACACCAGAGACAGGCGTTTTACCTCCCGGTCCTCTGACAGCTAATGAGGCAGTGTTGCATGGCGGCACAGCAGAGGAAGATCCAGACTGATATCCCATCAGACCCTATCAATAGCCTAATAGGACATCAGCTTGGATGGCCATGAAGAGCTAAGAGTCTCCCCTCCTCACCTCTTCCTCCCTCCTCACTCCTCACTCCTCACCTCCTCCTCCTCCCTCCCTCCTCACTCCTCACTCCTCACTCCTCAATCCTCACCTCCTCCCTCCCTCCTTCTCCCTTCTCACCTCCTCCTCCTCCTCCCTCCTCCTCCTCCCTCCTCACTCCTCACCTCCTCCCTCCCTCCTCCTCCCTCCTCACTCCTCACCCCCTCCTCCTGCTCCTCCCCTCCTCCTCTCCCATCCTCCCCCCACCTCCTCTCCCCTCCTCACCGTAGAACCAGGCGATGCCGATGGCCTCAATAAGCACTCCAAAGAGAATGGATGTCCCAGCAGCAAAATGGTCCAGCAGAGTGAACACATAGATACCACCCTGGAGAGGAGAGGAGAGGAGAGGAGAGGAGAGGAGAGGAGGGGAGAGGAGAGGAGAGGAGAGGAGAGGAGAGGAGAGGAGAGGAGAGGAGAGGAGAGGAGAGGAGAGGAGAGGAGAGGAGAGGAGAGGAGAGAGGAGAGGAGAGGAGGGGAGAGGAGAGGAGAGGAGAGGAGAGGAGGGGAGAGGAGAGGAGAGGAGAGGAGAGGAGAGGAGAGGAGAGGAGAGGAGAGGAGAGGAGAGGAGAGGAGAGGAGAGGGTAGAGGAGAGGAGATGAGAGGAGAGGGTAGAAGACAGGAGAGGAGAGGAGAGGAGAGGAGAGGAGAGGAGAGGAGAGGAGAGGAGAGGAGAGGAGAGGAGAGGAGAGGAGAGGGTAGAAGAGAGGAGAGGAGAGGAGAGGAGAGGAGAGGGTAGAAGAGAGGAGAGGAGAGGAGAGGAGAGGAGAGGGTAGAAGAGAGGAGAGAGGAGAGGAGAGGAGAGGAGAGGGTAGAGGAGAGGAGAGGAGAGGGTAGAAGAGAGGAGAGGAGAGGAGAGGAGAGGAGAGGAGAGGAGAGGAGAGGAGAGGAGAGGAGAGGAGAGGAGAGGAGAGGAGAGGAGAGAAGAGGGTAGAAGAGAGGAGAGGAGAGGAGAGGAGAGGAGAGGAGAGGAGAGGGTAGGGTAGGGTAGAAGAGAGGAGAGGAGAGGAGAGGAGAGGAGAGGAGAGGGTAGAAGAGAGGAGAGGAGAGGAGAGGAGAGGAGAGGATAGGAGAGGAGAGGAGAGGAGAGGAGAGGAGAGGAGAGGAGAGGAGAGGAGAGGAGAGGAGAGGAGAGGAGAGGAGAGGAGAGGAGAGGAGAGGAGAGGGTAGAAGAGAGGAGAGGAGAGGAGAGGAGAGGAGAGGAGAGGAGAGGAGAGGAGAGGAGAGGAGAGGAGAGGAGAGGGTAGAAGAGATGAGAGGAGAGGAGAGGAGAGGAGAGGAGAGGAGAGGAGAGGAGAGGAGAGGTGGGTAGGGGAGAGGAGAGGAGAGGAGAGGAGAGGAGAGGAGAGGAGAGGAGAGGAGAGGAGAGGAGAGGAGAGGAGAGGGTAGAAGAGAGGAGAGGAGAGGAAAGATTCCATTTGATTTCTCTTATATTAGCCATGTGTCATTCATGCAAATTCCTTAGATGCTTGAGGAATAACTTTACACACACATCTTTTTCGTCCACTTACATTAGTGACACAGAACAGTGAGATGAGGAAGGTGGACACGACGATGAAGAGGGTGAAGAGTTCCCGGTGTTTATGGAGAAACTTGAACTCATCCATCAATCCTGTGATCACTGACTCCATCCCTCCCATCTAGAGACCAGAGACAGAGCACAGAACACAGAACACAGAGCACAGAACACAGAACAGAGAACACAGAACACAGAACACAGAGCACAGAGCACAGAACAGAGAACACAGAACACAGAACACAGAACACAGAACACCATAATTTAGCTGAAATTGGTCCGTGCACTTTACCTATAGCAGGATTAGCCAGCCCTGATCCTGCTGGGTCGGACCAAAAGCCTGCACACCTATTAGCTCCCCAGGAGTAGGGTTTGTCACCACTAGCCTATAGCATGTTGCCACCTCAGAAACTGGAGGTTGATCAGTTCATAGTTTGTTCTATAATGGTGAGCGGTGTACTCACAGCACTGTCGATGCCCAGAGTCAGCAGCATGATGAAGAAGATGACGGCCCACACTGATGACCCTGGTAATGTTGCAATGGCCTCTGGGTAGATGATGAACACCAGACCAGGACCTGTATGGGACACAACAACACAGATGAATGATCTCGTGTTAATCAAACATCTATTTTGTGATGGGAGACTTGTCTGAAGAACGCAGCAAACCCAACATTTGTTAAATTAACAGCGGTGACAATGTAGACCACATGATTGATTTGTGCTGATAAACACATATAGATTTCCAATCAGCCCTGACAACAAGACCAGAGCACGTTTTTTTGCTAAACATTTTGATAGATAAACAACATTTAATATTGCACGTCATAAAGACAATGACATCAATTTAGAGATCCCATCACACAAATAATGATTGGCTGAAAAATCTATTGGAAATGTCAATACATCTAACTATTTTTTATAAAGAACAAAACAATCATTTCAGGTCTCCAACGTTATCTGAGAAAAGAGTGCGAAGCATTAAGAATACTGACCCTATGTGGTCACCTTGTCCAGAACACTAAGAATACTGACCGTCTGTGGTCACCTTGTCCAGAACACTAAGAATACTGACCGTCTGTGGCCACCTTGTCCAGATCACTAAGACTACTGACCATCTGTGGCCACCTTGTCCAGAACACTAAGAATACTGACCGTCTGTGGTCACCTTGTCCAGAACACTAAGAATACTGACCGTCTGTGGTCACCTTGTCCAGAACACTAAGAATACTGACCGTCTGTGGTCACCTTGTCCAGAACACTAAGAATACTGACCGTCTGTGGTCACCTTGTCCAGAACACTAAGAATACTGACCGTCTGTGGTCACCTTGTCCAGAACACTAAGAATACTGACCGTCTGTGGTCACCTTGTCCAGAACACTAAGAATACTGACTGTCTGTGGCCACCTTGTCCAGAACATTAAGAATACTGACCGTCTGTGGCCACCTTGTCCAGAACACTAAGAACACTGACCGTCTGTGGCCACCTTGTCCAGAACATTACGACTACTGACCGTCTGTGGCCACCTTGTCCAATGGCACGCTGTGTTTATGGGACATGTAACCCAGGAAGGAGAAGATGACGAAGCCGGAGAAGAAGCTGGTCAGGGAGTTGATGGAACTGGTGATGATGGCATCTCTGGAAGAGAGAGTGAAGATGACAAGAACATATTCATATACCTGGTAGATCCAGAACAGACAGGGAACATCTGTCTATAGAACAGACAGGGAACATCTGTTTGACTGGTGTTATATACATGACCAGTAGGTATTACTGTCCTCTATAGAACAGACTGGTGTTATAGACATGACCAGTAGGTATTACTGTCCTCTATAGAACAGACTGGTGTTATAGACATGACCAGTAGGTATTACTGTCCTCTATAGAACAGACTGGTGTTATATACATGACCAGTAGGTATTACTGTCCTCTATAGAACAGACTGGTGTTATAGACATGACCAGTAGGTATTACTGTCCTCTATAGAACAGACTGGTGTTATAGACATGACCAGTAGGTATTACTGTCCTCTATAGAACAGACTGGTGTTATAGACATGACCAGTAGGTATTACTGTCCTCTATAGAACAGACTGGTGTTATAGACCTGACCAGGAACAGACTGGTGTTATAGACATGACCAGGAACAGACTGGTGTTATAGACATGACCAGTAGGTATTACTGTCCTCTATATAACAGACTGGTGTTATAGACATGACCAGTAGGTATTACTGTCCTCTATATAACAGACTGGTGTTATAGACATGACCAGTAGGTATTACTGTCCTCTATAGAACAGACTGGTGTTATAGACATGACCAGTAGGTATTACTGTCCTCTATAGAACAGACTGGTGTTATAGACATGACCAGTAGGTATTACTGTCCTCTATAGAACAGACTGGTGTTATAGACATGACCAGTAGGTATTACTGTCCTCTATAGAACAGACTGGTGTTATAGACATGACCAGTAGGTATTACTGTCCTCTATAGAACAGACTGGTGTTATAGACATGACCAGTAGGTATTACTGTCCTCTATAGAACAGACTGGTGTTATAGACATGACCAGTAGGTATCACTGTCCTCTATAGAACAGACTGGTGTTATAGACATGACCAGTAGGTATTACTGTCCTCTATAGAACAGACTGGTGTTATAGACATGACCAGTAGGTATTACTGTCCTCTATAGAACAGACTGGTGTTATAGACATGACCAGTAGGTATTACTGTCCTCTATAGAACAGACTGGTGTTATAGACATGACCAGTAGGTATTACTGTCCTCTATAGAACAGACTGGTGTTATAGACATGACCAGTAGGTATTACTGTCCTCTATAGAACAGACTGGTGTTATAGACATGACCAGTGGGTATTACTGTCCTCTATATAACAGACTGGTGTTATAGACATGACCAGTAGGTATTACTGTCCTCTGTAGAACAGACTGGTGTTATAGACATGACCAGTAGGTATTACTGTCCTCTATAGAACAGACTGGTGTTATAGACATGACCAGTAGGTATTACTGTCCTCTATAGAACAGACTGGTGTTATAGACATTACCAGTAGGTATTACTGTCCTCTATAGAACAGACTGGTGTTATAGACATGACCAGTAGGTATTACTGTCCTCTATAGAACAGACTGGTGTTATAGACATGACCAGTAGGTATTACTGTCCTCTATAGAACAGACTGGTGTTATAGACATGACCAGTAGGTATTACTGTCCTCTATAGAACAGACTGGTGTTATAGACATGACCAGTAGGTATTACTGTCCTCTATAGAACAGACTGGTGTTATAGACATGACCAGTAGGTATTACTGTCCTCTATAGAACAGACTGGTGTTATAGACATGACCAGTAGGTATTACTGTCCTCTATAGAACAGACTGGTGTTATAGACATGACCAGTAGGTATTACTGTCCTCTATAGAACAGACTGGTGTTATAGACATGACCAGTAGGTATTACTGTCCTCTATAGAACAGACTGGTGTTATAGACATGACCAGTAGGTATTACTGTCCTCTATAGAACAGACTGGTGTTATAGACATGACCAGTAGGTATTACTGTCCTCTATAGAACAGACTGGTGTTATAGACATGACCAGTAGGTATTACTGTCCTCTATAGAACAGACTGGTGTTATAGACATGACCAGTAGGTATCACTGTCCTCTATAGAACAGACTGGTGTTATAGACATGACCAGTAGGTATTACTGTCCTCTATAGAACAGACTGGTGTTATAGACATGACCAGTAGGTATTACTGTCCTCTATAGAACAGACTGGTGTTATAGACATGACCAGTAGGTATTACTGTCCTCTATAGAACAGACTGGTGTTATAGACATGACCAGTAGGTATTACTGTCCTCTATAGAACAGACTGGTGTTATAGACATGACCAGTAGGTATTACTGTCCTCTATAGAACAGACTGGTGTTATAGACATGACCAGTGGGTATTACTGTCCTCTATAGAACAGACTGGTGTTATAGACATGACCAGTAGGTATTACTGTCCTCTGTAGAACAGACTGGTGTTATAGACATGACCAGTAGGTATTACTGTCCTCTATAGAACAGACTGGTGTTATAGACATGACCAGTAGGTATTACTGTCCTCTATAGAACAGACTGGTGTTATAGACATTACCAGTATGTATTACTGTCCTCTATAGAACAGACTGGTGTTATAGACATGACCAGTAGGTATTACTGTCGTCTATAGAACAGACTGGTGTTATAGACATGACCAGTAGGTATTACTGTCCTCTATAGAACAGACTGGTGTTATAGACATGACCAGTAGGTATTACTGTCCTCTATAGAACAGACTGGTGTTATAGACATGGTCAGTAGGTATTACTGTCCTCTATAGAACAGACTGGTGTTATAGACATGACCAGTAGGTATTACTGTCCTCTATAGAACAGACTGGTGTTATAGACATGACCAGGAACAGACTGGTGTTATAGACATGACCAGTAGGTATTACTGTCCTCTATAGAACAGACTGGTGTTATAGACATGACCAGTAGGTATTACTGTCCTCTGTAGAACAGACTGGTGTTATAGACATGACCAGTAGGTATTACTGTCCTCTATAGAACAGACTGGTGTTATAGACATGGTCAGTAGGTACTACTGTCCTCTATAGAACAGACTGGTGTTATAGACATGACCAGTAGGTATTACTGTCCTCTATAGAACAGACTGGTGTTATAGACATGACCAGTAGGTATTACTGTCCTCTATAGAACAGACTGGTGTTATAGACATGACCAGTAGGTATTACTGTCCTCTATAGAACAGACTGGTGTTATAGACATGACCAGTAGGTATTACTGTCCTCTATAGAACAGACTGGTGTTATAGACATGACCAGTAGGTATTACTGTCCTCTATAGAACAGACTGGTGTTATAGACATGACCAGTAGGTATTACTGTCCTCTATAGAACAGACTGGTGTTATAGACATGACCAGTAGGTATTACTGTCCTCTATAGAACAGACTGGTGTTATAGACATGACCAGTAGGTATTACTGTCCTCTATAGAACAGACTGGTGTTATAGACATGACCAGTAGGTATTACTGTCCTCTATAGAACAGACTGGTGTTATAGACATGACCAGTAGGTATCACTGTCCTCTATAGAACAGACTGGTGTTATAGACATGACCAGTAGGTATTACTGTCCTCTATAGAACAGACTGGTGTTATAGACATGACCAGTAGGTATTACTGTCCTCTATAGAACAGACTGGTGTTATAGACATGACCAGTAGGTATTACTGTCCTCTATAGAACAGACTGGTGTTATAGACATGACCAGTAGGTATTACTGTCCTCTATAGAACAGACTGGTGTTATAGACATGACCAGTAGGTATTACTGTCCTCTATAGAACAGACTGGTGTTATAGACATGACCAGTAGGTATTACTGTCCTCTATAGAACAGACTGGTGTTATAGACATGACCAGTAGGTATTACTGTCCTCTGTAGAACAGACTGGTGTTATAGACATGACCAGTAGGTATTACTGTCCTCTATAGAACAGACTGGTGTTATAGACATGACCAGTAGGTATTACTGTCCTCTATAGAACAGACTGGTGTTATAGACATGACCAGTAGGTATTACTGTCCTCTATAGAACAGACTGGTGTTATAGACATGACCAGTAGGTATTACTGTCCTCTATAGAACAGACTGGTGTTATAGACATGACCAGTAGGTATTACTGTCCTCTATAGAACAGACTGGTGTTATAGACATGACCAGTAGGTATTACTGTCCTCTATAGAACAGACTGGTGTTATAGACATGACCAGTAGGTATTACTGTCCTCTATAGAACAGACTGGTGTTATAGACATGACCAGTAGGTATTACTGTCCTCTATAGAACAGACTGGTGTTATAGACATGACCAGTAGGTATTACTGTCCTCTATAGAACAGACTGGTGTTATAGACATGACCAGTAGGTATTACTGTCCTCTATAGAACAGACTGGTGTTATAGACATGACCAGTAGGTATTACTGTCCTCTATAGAACAGACTGGTGTTATAGACATGACCAGTAGGTATTACTGTCCTCTATAGAACAGACTGGTGTTATAGACATGACCAGTAGGTATTACTGTCCTCTATAGAACAGACTGGTGTTATAGACATGACCAGTAGGTATTACTGTCCTCTATAGAACAGACTGGTGTTATAGACATGACCAGTAGGTATCACTGTCCTCTATAGAACAGACTGGTGTTATAGACATGACCAGTAGGTATTACTGTCCTCTATAGAACAGACTGGTGTTATAGACATGACCAGTAGGTATTACTGTCCTCTATAGAACAGACTGGTGTTATAGACATGACCAGTAGGTATTACTGTCCTCTATAGAACAGACTGGTGTTATAGACATGACCAGTAGGTATTACTGTCCTCTATAGAACAGACTGGTGTTATAGACATGACCAGTAGGTATTACTGTCCTCTATAGAACAGACTGGTGTTATAGACATGACCAGTGGGTATTACTGTCCTCTATAGAACAGACTGGTGTTATAGACATGACCAGTAGGTATTACTGTCCTCTGTAGAACAGACTGGTGTTATAGACATGACCAGTAGGTATTACTGTCCTCTATAGAACAGACTGGTGTTATAGACATGACCAGTAGGTATTACTGTCCTCTATAGAACAGACTGGTGTTATAGACATTACCAGTATGTATTACTGTCCTCTATAGAACAGACTGGTGTTATAGACATGACCAGTAGGTATTACTGTCGTCTATAGAACAGACTGGTGTTATAGACATGACCAGTAGGTATTACTGTCCTCTATAGAACAGACTGGTGTTATAGACATGACCAGTAGGTATTACTGTCCTCTATAGAACAGACTGGTGTTATAGACATGGTCAGTAGGTATTACTGTCCTCTATAGAACAGACTGGTGTTATAGACATGACCAGTAGGTATTACTGTCCTCTATAGAACAGACTGGTGTTATAGACATGACCAGGAACAGACTGGTGTTATAGACATGACCAGTAGGTATTACTGTCCTCTATAGAACAGACTGGTGTTATAGACATGACCAGTAGGTATTACTGTCCTCTGTAGAACAGACTGGTGTTATAGACATGACCAGTAGGTATTACTGTCCTCTATAGAACAGACTGGTGTTATAGACATGGTCAGTAGGTACTACTGTCCTCTATAGAACAGACTGGTGTTATAGACATGACCAGTAGGTATTACTGTCCTCTATAGAACAGACTGGTGTTATAGACATGACCAGTAGGTATTACTGTCCTCTATAGAACAGACTGGTGTTATAGACATGACCAGTAGGTATTACTGTCCTCTATAGAACAGACTGGTGTTATAGACATGACCAGTAGGTATTACTGTCCTCTATAGAACAGACTGGTGTTATAGACATGACCAGTAGGTATTACTGTCCTCTATAGAACAGACTGGTGTTATAGACATGACCAGTAGGTATTACTGTCCTCTATAGAACAGACTGGTGTTATAGACATGACCAGTAGGTATTACTGTCCTCTATAGAACAGACTGGTGTTATAGACATGACCAGTAGGTATTACTGTCCTCTATAGAACAGACTGGTGTTATAGACATGACCAGTAGGTATTACTGTCCTCTATAGAACAGACTGGTGTTATAGACATGACCAGTAGGTATTACTGTCCTCTATAGAACAGACTGGTGTTATAGACATGACCAGTAGGTATTACTGTCCTCTATAGAACAGACTGGTGTTATAGACATGACCAGTAGGTATTACTGTCCTCTATAGAACAGACTGGTGTTATAGACATGACCAGTAGGTATTACTGTCCTCTATAGAACAGACTGGTGTTATAGACATGACCAGTAGGTAAGGGCCTTCAAAGGTATTGTAATTCACCAGCTCAGCAGCAGTTTGTCACCTCTGTTCGCCTCTGTAATAGAGACTATCAACACTGAGGGGTAGCATACCAAATAGCACCCTATTCCCTACGCAGTGCACTACTTTCAACCAGAGCCCTATGGGTCCTAGTCTAAAGTAGTGCACTAAATAGTGAATAGGGTGTTATTTGGGACACGGAACCCTGGTTTTGTTCTGTGCTTCTACTTTACCTATAGCAGTTGTTGCTGAATTTGTTATAGCTGGAGAACGCTATTAGCACACCAAACCCGACTCCCAAAGAGAAGCAGATCTGAGTGGCAGCGTCTATCCAGACCTACCACAACAAACAGCCAGGGGACAGAGGACAAAAGACACAGGGGGGGGGGGGGGGGGAGAGAGAGAAGGCTGTTATTAGAGATAATTGCAGGAAACTCATTCAACAGAAAGATGAAAGACACTTGTGAATACGGGGTAATTTAGCAAATTGTTGCTGCATGCATGTGTCTAATCTAATTCTCAAATTGTTGCTTTGAGTCCTTAGCGGTTGTGTGCGTTGCTACTGGAGGGGAGGGGGGGGGGAACAGCTGGAGATTCTTACAGCGCCCTTATTAAGGCAAATGATTCATATATACATTTCATCAGTCGGGATTTCATGGACACTGAAATATTAAATTGTTTATGACGAACCTTTTATTTTCCTGCACTAAATGACGCCTGTGGCGTTAAAATACAGAAATAAACATCAGCATATCTCTCTCACACACACACATAAACACACGCACACAACATAAATATATATATATATGCAGGTAGCCTAGTGGTTAGAGCGAGATCGCTGGATCAAATCACCAAG
>NW_027258047.1:162500-172500 GCF_045791955.1 Oncorhynchus clarkii lewisi
ATGGATACAGTATCTCCATGGACGACCAGGACATGAAGACATGGATACAGTATCTCCATGGACGACCAGGACATGAAGACATGGATACAATATCTCCATGGACGACCAGGGCATGAAGACATGGATACAGTATCTCCATGGACAACCAGGAGAAGGAAGACATGGATACAGTACATCCATGGACGACCAGGAGTATAGACACATGGATACAGTATCTCCATGGACGACCAGGAGTATAGACACATGGATACAGTATCTCCATGGACGACCAGGACTATGAAGGTATGGATACAGTCTGGACGACCAGAACTATGAAGGTATGGAAACTCATAGACCGGCATGTGAACTTCTGGCTCTCTCAGGCATGTCTTCTGGGTCCAGGTTTCAAATAAAGTCTGATTATATGAATGTGCACCTTTGTGTAAGTGAATGCCAACGAGAGAAAAAGGTGAAGCTGATCCCTCTCAATAATGGCCACACTTGACACACGTCAGAGCAACAAAACAATCCTTTAAGAAAGAAGTCAACCGTCTCCGTTCAGACTCGGATCGAGAGACGAAACGCCAGACTCACTCAAAGTACTCAGCTGCGGGGGTAGACTTGTGTGTGTCGTTGAGGGAGTTGTTGAAGGCCCAGAGGTCCGAGCAGTTGGGGCTGTTCCAGGTGTTGTTACAGTGGACCCAGGGCAGCTCTCCGGTGAAGGAAGAGAACAGGTAGAACAGGGCCCAGGCTATAATCACGTTGTAGTAGAAGCCCACGTACAGACTGATCAGGATCACTGTGAAACCAACACCTGGGGAGTAAAAGGTGAAAGGTGAAAGGTCACAGTTCAAGATCACAATGGTTTAGAATACAGGCTCAGACTATAGCAGAGGTAGACAGAAAACACAAAATATCACAATAAATAATTGACATCAACTGGAAGTATCACAAAGGCCAAAGGTCACATCTGTTCCTGGATACCTCAAAATAAAACACACCTCCTATGAACCTCGACACTCTACATTCTTACATATTTTACATAAAAAACACTTTTCAGAAGTAAACTAGAACTAGAACACACACGGATAACACAGAATTTTAAAAAAAGCGCTTTAACATGAAAGACAACAACAAGCCAAACTTTCTAAAGGTTGGCCTCTGCGGTCTTCTCTCTCTTCTCTTTATTTATCCCCAGATCTGCCCTTTCTGTGCGTTTAGCACCATGTCCGCGCTCCACTGTTCACTTTCATCCTAACCTTCAAGACCAACGCGGGTCCATCTCTCTCGTTCTGATGGCGATAACGATGTCCTGGCTCTTTTCCAAACGGCTCTTTTAAATCTACAAGAAGTGATATTTGTCGAGGCGGATTTCATTAGCGTCACGAGTGATCATGTCCTCTTTTGAAAACATTGATCGTTAGGAAAAAACAAACGATCAGATGTAAATTGCAGCGATTCCCTGTTGAGTGACAGCAGCTATTCTCTCTGTCTCAGCTTAGGGGGCTGGGTGCATGTGAGACCGCTGATTAAAACAACAACATCCAATACTCACACTCAGTCAGGGACCTTAAGATAGAGACAGATAGACCGATGGATGGATGGCTGAATGGCTGGGTGGCCGGGTGGGTGGCTGGCTGGGTCGGTGGGTGGCTGGCTGGGTGGCTGGCTGGGTGGGTGGCTGGCTGGGTGGCTGGCTGGGTGGGTGGGTGGCTGGGTGGCTGGCTGGCTGGCTGGCTGGGTGGGTGGGAAGCTGGGTGGCTGGGTGGCTGGCTGGCTGGCTGGCTGGCTGGCTGGGTGGCTGGGTGGGTGGGTGGGTGGGTGGGTGGCCGGGTGGCTGGCTGGCTGGCTGGGTGGCTGGCTGGCTGGCTGGCTGGGTGGCTGGCTGGCTGGGTGGGTGGGTGGCTGGGTGGGTTGGTGGGTGGATAGACGGAGAGACAGACGGGGGTAGAAGGACAGTCAGACAGACTCAAACTCGGCTTGACGTTATCATCTATGCATAGTCACTTTAATAACTCTACCAACATGTACATATTACCGGTGCCACTGCACATTGACTCTGTACCGGTACCCCCTGTATATAGCCTCCACATTGACTCTGTACCGGTACACCCTGTATATAGCCTCCACATTGACTCTGTACCGGTACCCCCTGTATATAGCCTCCACATTGACTCTGTACCGGTACCCCCTGTATATAGCCTCCACATTGACTTGGTACCGGTACCCCCTGTATAAAGCCTCCACATTGACTCTGTACAGGTACCCCCTGTATATAGCCTCCACATTGACTCTGTACCGGTACCCCCTGTATATAGCCTCCACAATGACTCTGTACTGGTACCCCCTGTATATAGTCTCCACATTGACTCTGTACTGGTATCCCCTGTAGCCTCCAAATTGACTCTGTACCGTAATACCATGTGTATAGCCTCCACATTGACTCTGTACCGGTACCCCCTGTATATAGCCTCCACATTGACTCTGTACCGGTACCCCCTGTATATAGCCTCCACATTGACTCTGTACCGGTACCCCCTGTATAAAGCCTCCACATTGACTCTGTACAGGTACCCCCTGTATATAGCCTCCACATTGACTCTGTACCGGTACCCCCTGTATATAGCCTCCACATTGACTGTACTGGTACCCCCTGTATATAGCCTCCACATAGACTCTGTACTGGTACCCCCTGTATATAGCCTCCACATTGACTGTACTGGTACCCCCTGTATATAGTCTCCACATTGACTCTGTACTGGTAGCCTCCACATTGACTCTGTACCGTAATACCATGTGTATAGCCTCCACATTGACTCTGTACCGGTACCCTCTGTATATAGCCTCCACATTGACTCTGTATCAGTACCCCCTGTATATAGCCTCCACATTGACTCTGTACCGTAATACCATGTGTATAGCCTCCACATTGACTCTGTACCGGTACCCTCTGTATATAGCCTCCACATTGACTCTGTATCAGTACCCCCTGTATATAGCCTCCACATTGACTCTGAACCGGTACCCCCCCTGTATATAGCCTCCACATTGACTCTGTAGCGCCACTGTTATGATGGAGGGGGGGGTCCAGAGCACCGTCTGCAACACCACTGTTATGATGGGGGGGGGTCCAGAGCACCGTCTGCAGCACCACTGTTATGATGGGGGGGGGTCCAGAGCACCGTCTGCAACACCACTGTTATGATGGGGGGGGGGGGGTCCAGAACACCGTCTGCAGCACCACTGTTATGATGGGGGGGGGTCCAGAGCAACGTCTGCAACACCACTGTTATGATGGGGGGGGGGGGGGGGGGTCCAGAGCACCGTCTGCAACACCACTGTTATGATGGGGGGGGGTCCAGAGCACCGTCTGCAACACCACTGTTATGATGGGGGGGGGGGGTCCAGAACACCGTCTGCAACACCACTGTTATGATGGGGGGGGTCCAGAGCACCGTCTGCAACACCACTATTATGATGGGGGGGGGGGGGGGTCCAGAACACCGTCTGCAACACCACTGTTATGATGGGGGGGGGTCCAGAGCACCGTCTGCAACACCACTATTATGATGGGGGGGGGGGGGGGGGGTCCAGAGCACCGTCTGCAACACCACTGTTATGCTGGGGGGGGTCCAGAGCAACGTCTGCAGCACCGTGGTTATGGGGGGGGAGGGGGGGGGGGGAGTTAGAACGTGACAGAGAAGGTCACATTTCTTCTTTTGACACTCGTCATGTTAATTCGATGGTTTCCGCTCACCGGAGTGTTTATCGATGTGTCTGAAAGTACGGGAAGATTGGCCCCAAATGGGTTTATCACCGAAGACAGAGAGACTCTAAAAGCCAATTTTCAGTCTTCCATCTGACTGGCGTTGTTTGGGTATAAACAATGGTAGTTATCTTAACACACACAAGCGCACGTACACACACACACACACACACACACTCTCTCCTACCCTTGAATATAGGGCAGATCTTCCAGACACCAGCGGCCCCCTCTCTGTTGTACTGTCCCAGAGCCAGTTCCATGTAGAACAGAGGCATGCCTGCTATCACCATGAAGAACAGATAGGGCACCAGGAACGCTCCTAGAGGTGACAGAGAGACATAAGGCTACATTAAGGCTTCATAACACATACATAATGCTATCACCATGAAGAACAGATAGGGCACTAGGAACGCTCCTAGAGGGGACAGAGAGACATAAGGCTACATTAAGGCTTCATAACACATACATAGCCTATACATAATAATACATAATGCTATCACCATGAAGAACAGATAGGGCACCAGGAACGCTCCTAGAGGGGACAGAGAGACACAGGACAGAATGACATGACATAGAACATACATAATGCCTTCATAACACATTCATAGGCTATACATAGCGGCATCACCATGAAGAACAGGTAGGGCACCGGGAACGCTCATATAGAGGACAGAGAGAGTACCTACATAATGGCTTTATAACACAGTCATAACCTATACATAAGCAATTCATAAGCACGTCTGCTACCTGCATGAAGAACTGGTAGGGCACCAGGAACGCTCCTATATGGCAACAGAGATATAAGGGCTTCATAACACAGGCATAGCCATACTGAGAGCATTCATAGTAACAGGTAGGGCAGCAGGAAGGCTGATTTTGACGGCAGAGAGACAGGACAGGATGACATGACATAGTCTTGCACAGCCGTCCTTTCCTGATCTAGTTGAGCCTGAGAGTCTGAGGCTAGACATGACAATACATGACAATAATGGAAGAGACATCTCATTTAAAGGGAACCTACAATAAGGGCTTCGTTAAACATTCATTACCATGCATAGCACATTCATAACAACGCGTGATGAAATTGAATTGAAATTGAATCGAACCGGAACATTCTGCAAAATAATTCAAATGGGAAGAACATAATGCTATAAGGTTATTTCACCAACTGAGTTAACGTTCTAACCGTAGAAGGTGTAACTAATTGTTGTAGATAATCAGCAGTTTGATCAGCCGAGGAGATCTCTTTTATCTTTAAAGGGTAAGGCCTCACACTCGCCCCATCATCCCTCCCGCCTGCTCAAACACACATAGATAAGGATTCATCTCTCTCTCTTCCTTCCTTCCTTCCTCTCTCTCTCTCTCTCTCTCTCTCTCTCTCTCTCTCTCTCTCTCTCTCTCTCTCTCTCCTCTCTCTCTCTCTCTCTCTCTCTCTCTCTCTCTCTGTCTCTCTCTCTCTCCTCTCTCTCTCTCTCAATTCAATTCAAGGGCCTTTATTGACATGGGAAACATGTTTACGTTGCCATAGTAAGTGAAATGGATAAACAAATGTGAAATAAACAATAAATAGTGAACAGTAAATGTTACACTCACACACTTCCAAAAGAATAAAGACATTTCAAATGTCATATTATGTCTATATACAGTGTTGTAACGATGTACAAATGGTTAAAGTGCACAAGATAAAATAAATAAGCATAAATATGGGTTGTATTTACAATGGTGTTTGTTCTTCACTGGTTGCCCTTTTCTTGTGGCAACAGGTCACAAATATTGCTGCTGTGATGGCACACTGTGGTATTTCACCCAGTAGATATGGGAGTTTTTCAAATTTGGATTTGTTTTCGAATTCTTTGTGGATCTGTGTAATCTGAGGGAAACATGTCTCTCTAATATGGTCATACATTGGGCAGGAGGTTAGGAAGTGCAGCTCAGTTTCCACCTCATTTTGTGGGCAGTGAGCACATAGCCTGTCTTCTCTTGAGAGCCATGTCTGCCTACGGCGGCCTTTCTCAATAGCAAGGCTATGCTCACTGAGTCTGTACATAGTCAAAGCTTTCCTTAATTTTGGGTCAGTCACAGTGGTCAGGTATTCTGCCACTGTGTACTCTCTGTTTAGGGCCAAATAGCATTCTAGTTTGCTCTGTTTTTTGTTAATTCTTTCCAATGTGTCAAGTAATTATCTTTTTGTTTTCTCATGATTTGGTTGGGTCTATTTGTGTTGCTGTCCTGGGGTTCTGTAGGGTGTGTTTGTGTTTGTGAACAGAGCCCCAGGACCAGCTTGCTTAGGGGACTCTTCTCCAGGCTCATCTCTCTGTAGGTGATGGCTTTGTTATGGAAGGTTTGGGAATCGCTTCCATTTAGGTGGTTGTAGATTTGTAAATTTAGCGGGTATAATTAGCGGACCCCAGACCTCACAACTATAAAGGGCAATGGGTTCTACAACTGATTCAAGTATTTTTAGCCAAATCCTAGTTGGTATGTTGAATTGTATGTTCCTTTTGATGGCATAGAATGCCCTTCTTGCCTTGTCTCTCAGATCGTTCACAGCTTTGTGGAAGTTACCTGTGGCGCTGATGTTTAGGCCGAGGTATGTATAGTTTTTTGTCTGCTCTAGGGCAACAGTGTCGTGATGGAATTTGTATTTGTGGTCCTGGTGACTGGACCTTTTTTGGAACACCATTATTTTTGTCTTACTGAGATTTACTGTCAGGGTCCAGGTCTGACAGAATCTATGCAGAAGATATCTCTCTCCATCTCTCTTTCTCCCTCCCTCCCTCCTTCTCACCTCCTCCGTTCTTATAGCAGAGATAGGGGAACCTCCACACACTCCCTCCCTCCTTCTCACCCCCTCCGTTCTTATAGCAGAGATAGGGGAACCTCCACACACTCCCTCCCTCCCTCCCTCCTTCTCACCCCCTCCGTTCTTATAGCAGAGATAGGGGAACCTCCACTCCCTCCCTCCTTCTCACCTCCTCCGTTCTTATAGCAGAGATAGGGGAACCTCCACTCCCTCCCTCCTTCTCACCTCCTCCGTTCTTATAGCAGAGATAGGGGAACCTCCACACACTCCCTCCCTCCCTCCCTCCCTCCCTCCCTCCCTCCCTCCCTCCCTCCCTCCCTCCCTCCCTCCCTCCTTCTCACCTCCTCCGTTCTTATAGCAGAGATAGGGGAACCTCCACACGTTGGCCAGGTCCACAGCGAACCCTATCACAGACAGGAGAAAGTCGATCTTCTTCCCCCAGGTCTCCCTCTCTTCTCCGGGGACAGGGGTGTGTCCGTGACTGGGGCCCAGAGCAAGGCCGTGGCCGTGGGGGTGCCCAGCGGGGCTGACCAACGTGGAGGTGGTGAACTGGACCCCGTTGTGCTCCTTCACCAGAATCAGCTCCACCTAATATATCAGAACATATGTCATATAGCTATGTCACTGTCATCTATAACCACTCCACCTAATATATCACAATATATGTCATGTCACTGTCATCTACAGCCACTCCACCTAATATATCAGAATCTATGTCATGTAGCTATGTCACTGTCATCTATAACCACTCCACCTAATATATCAGAATCTATGTAATGTCACTGTAATCTACAACCACTCCACCTAATATATCAGAATCTGTCATGTAGCTATGTCACGGTCATCTATAACCACTCCACCTAATATATCAGAATCTATGTCATGTAGCTATGTCACTGTCATCTATAACCACTCCACCTAATATATCAGAATATACAGTATGTCATGTAGCTATGTCACTGTCATCTACAACCACTCCACTTAATATATCAGAATCTGTCATGTAGCTATGTCACTGTAATCTACAACCACTCCACCTAATATATCAGACTCTATGTCATGTAGCTATGTCACTGTCATCTACAACCACTCCACCTAATATATCAGACTCTATGTCATGTAGCTATGTCACTGTCATCTACAACCACTCCACCTAATATATCAGACTCTATGTCATGTAGCTATGTCACTGTCATCTACAAGAACTCCACCTAATATATCAGAATCTATGTCATGTAGCTATGTCACTGTCATCTATAACCACTCCACCTAATATATCAGAATCTATGTCATGTAGCTATGTCACTGTTACCTACAACTAATTGATAATTGAAGTCATTTAGACACGTGCTTCCCAACCCTGGTCCCGGGGACCCAAATAGGTTCCCTATAAGTAACACACCAGATTCAACTAAAGGCCCGATGACGAAGAGGTGATGAAGAGGTCATCAGTTGAATCTAGTGGGTCGGTCCGAGGGCAAAACCTAAACTGGGCACCTCCCTTTGGGACCCGAGGACCAGGAAACACTGATTATTGATACAAAACGACTGGTCTTATGAGCCCCTATGACCACTATATACTGTAGGGAATAGGGCTCCATGTGGACCCTCCTATGGCCACTATATACTGTAGGGAATAGGGCTCCATGTGGACCCTCCTAGGGCCACTATATACTGTAGGGAATAGGGCTCCATGTGGACCCTCCTAGGGCCACTATATACTGTAGGGAATAGGGCCCTATGACCACTATATACTGTAGGGAATAGGGCCCTATGACCACTATATACTGTAGGGAATAGGGCCCTATGACCACTATATACTGTAGGGAATAGGGCCCTATGACCACTATATACTGTAGGGAATAGGGCTCCATGTGGAACCTCCTATGGCCACTATATACTGTAGGGAACAGGGCTCCATGTGGACCCTCCTATGACCACTATATACTGTAGGGAATAGGGCTCCATGACCACTATATACTGTACGGAATAGGGCTCCATGTGGGCCCTCCTATGACCACTATATACTGTAGGGAATAGGGCTCCATGTGGACCCTCCTATGGCCACTATATACTGTAGGGAATAGGGCTCCATGTGGACCCTCCTATGGCCACTATATACTGTAGGGAATAGGGCTCTATGACCACTATATACTGTAGGAAATAGGGCCCTATGACCACTATATACTGTAGGGAATAGGGCCCTATGACCACTATATACTGTAGGGAACAGGGCTCCATGTGGACCCTCCTATGGCCACTATATACTGTAGGGAATAGGGCTCCATGTGGGCCCTCCTATGACCACTATATACTGTAGGGAATAGGGCCCTATGACCACTATATACTGTAGGGAATAGGGCCCTATGACCACTATATACTGTAGGGAACAGGGCTCCATGTGGACCCTCCTATGGCCACTATATACTGTAGGGAATAGGGCTCCATGTGGACCCTCCTATGGCCACTATATACTGTAGGGAATAGGGCTCTATGACCACTATATACTGTAGGTAATAGGGCTCTATGACCACTATATACTGTAGGGAATAGGGCTCTATGACCACTATATACTGTAGGAAATAGGGCCCTATGACCACTATATACTGTAGGGAATAGGGCTCTATGACCACTATATACTGTAGGGAATAGGGCTCTATGACCACTATATACTGTAGGGAACAGGGCTCCGTGTGGACCCTCCTATGGCCACTATATACTGTAGGGAACAGGGCTCCGTGTGGACCCTCCTATGGCCACTATATACTGTAGGGAACAGGGCTCCGTGTGGGATATAGCCTCTGTCTCCCACCTCCTTGGGGCCCATGGTGTTGGAGGGAGAGGGTGCGGAGGAAGGCTGCTTGGCCGAGGCGGGTGCCACCACCGAACACATCTGACCCACTGGCGATCTGGCTTTCATCACGGGCTGCTCCATGGCTGCAGAGGGAATCAGCTACGGACACAGACAGACCTTAGACACGTCTAGGAGGGAAACCCCGAGATACATTACAGATATACAACCAGCCTCAGTCTCAGTCCTACACCTTTATAGGAGAGAGAGGGAGGCGGTCTGAGTTCAGTACAACGTTGCAAAGTGTTTTGAAACGTGTTGCAACCCGAATGTGAAAAATACTTGTTTCTCATTGGCCCAGTACAGGTAGTCCCTCCCCATCCAGCCACGTTGGGTGCCTACTGAACACAACCCTGTTTCTGGTTCGGAGCAGTCTCAGCCAGTCGAGGCTCTAAAACAGCAGGTTGCTCAACGAAAAATGCCCATATATGGATTCATAGATGTATTATCTTTAAACCAATTAACAGCAACTGGTCCAAACATTTTGTTGACACATATTTTCATTGGTGGTTGTAGCCTAGCGGTTAGAGACGACGAGGTGTTAATATGTCGATGTGCCCTTTGAGCAAGGCACTGAACTGTCGTTTGTTCCAGGGGACGA
>NW_027258047.1:177500-184534 GCF_045791955.1 Oncorhynchus clarkii lewisi
GTAAATTACAGTAGTGAATGAAGTTATAATTCACAGTAAATTACAGTAGTGAATAATGTTATAATTCACAGTAAATTACAGTAGTGAATGATGTTATAATTCACAGCACCTTACAGTAGTGAATGCTGTTATAATTCCCAGTAAATTACAGTAGTGAATTATATTATTATTCCCAGTAAATTACAGTAGTGAATTATATTATAATTCACAGTAAATTACAGTAGTGAATGATATTATAATAGAGTGAACGGTAAAAAGATGGCCTCCCGAGTGGGGCGGTGGTCTAAGGCACTGCATCTCAGTACTAGCTGTGCCACTAGAGATTCTGGGTTCGAGTCCAGGCTCTGTAGCAGCCGGCCGCGACCGGGAAACCCATGGGGCGGCGCACAATTGGCCTAGCGCAGCGCCGTGTGTGTTAGGGGAGGGTTTGGCCCAGCGTCGTCTGGGTTAGGGGAGGGTTTGGCCGGCAGAAGAAGCAGGCTGGGTTGTGTTTCGGAGGAAGCACGACTCTCCATCTTCGCCTCTCCTGAGTCCGTACGAGAGTTGCGGCGATGAGACAAGACTGTAACTACCAATTGGATACCCCGAAAAAGGGATAAAATATATATATATTTTTTTTTAAAGTCTAAAAAGCCTCGGTCCAGTAAGTGTTCCCATTGAGATGACGTTTCCCGTTCCCACCATGAGAACGCCGGGACATGAATCAGGTTTCACATTATGAAAGCTAGTGGTTTTCTCCCAGCTTCTGTTTTCAGCCAAACAGCACCAAGCTATTTATTTTCTCTGAGATCTTATGCTACTTGGGTAAGTCTCAAATGGCATCCTATTTTCTAGTGCACTATATATGGAATGATTTTTAAAAATCCAGAAAATCACATTGTAGGATTTTTTTATGAATTTATTTGCAAATTATGGTGGAAAATAAGTATTTGGTCACCTACAAACAAGCAAGATTTCTGGCTCTCACAGAGCTGTAACTTCTTCTTTAAGAGGCTCCTCCACTTGTTACCTGTATTAATGGCACCTGTTTGAACTTGTTATCAGTATAAAAGACACCTGTCCACAACCTCAAACAGTCACACTCCAAACTCCACTATGGCCAAGACCAAAGAGCTGTCAAAGGACACCAAAAACAAAATTGTAGACCTGCACCAGGCTGGGAAGACTGAATCTGCAATAGGTAAGCAGCTTGGTTTGAAGAAATCAACTGTGGGAGCAATTATTAGGAAATGGAAGACATACAAGACCAATGATAATCTCCCTCGATCTGGGGCTCCACGCTCTCACCCAGTGGGGTCAAAATGATCACAAGAACGGTGAGCAAAAATCCCAGAACCACACGGGGGGACCTAGTGAATGACCTGCAGAGAGCTGGGACCAAAGTAACAAAGCCTACCATCAGCAAGGGCATTGAAGATGAAACGTAGCTGGGTCTTTCAGCATGACAATGTTCCCAAACACACCGCCCGGGCAACGAAGGAGTGGCTTCGTAAGAAGCATTTCAAGGTCCTGGAGTGGCCTAGCCAGTCTCCAGATCTCAACCCCATAGAAAATCTTTGGAGGGAGTTGAAAGTCCGTGTTGCCCAGCAACAGCCCCAAAACATCACTGCTCTAGAGGAGATCTGCATGGAGGAATGGGCCAATATACCAGCAACAGTGTGTGAAAACCTTGTGAAGACTTACAGAAAACGTTTGACCTCTGTCATTGCCAACAAAGGGTATATAACAAAGTATTGAGATAAACTTTTGTTATTGACCAAATACTTATTTTCCACCATCATTTGCAAATAAATTCATTAAAAATCCTACAATGTGATTTTCTCTTCTGATTTTGTCTGTCATAGTTGAAGTGTACCTATGATGAAAATCACAGGCCTCTCTCATCTTGTTAAGTGGGAGAACTTGCACAATTGGTGGCTGACTAAATACTTTTTTGCCCCACTGTGTGCATATATATTCGTCATCATGAACCGTAGTAGAAATGGGAAATATTGACATCATTTCAAAGTTCTGGGCAGAGGTTGGGGAGCTCTGATTATGTTAAAAGGAATATAACAATTTCTATATGTGTTCATTAACCAATTCAATTAAAATCACTCTGTCTGTTTCTAAGAATTTGTAAGATCCTTATTTGCATAAAAATAGACAGAGACCAGTCTATCAAAAGTTAGCCAATAGCATTTATTCTCGAGAGCGCTCCCCATAATACCATGTACATTAGTTTACATACCTCACATTTCGTCATAAATGTCCCTCCTCTCAGATACAATGGCAATATAGTTCACAAGCCTTCCCACATTGTCTGCCAGCTGTTAAACAATCTACTACTAGCCCAAGGTCTCTCCCCTCCCTGGGTAGAGACAGGATGTCCAGTAAGGAACACAGCATTCCAGCCGGTCTGACGATAGCTCCATTCGTTTCTAACAAGGAACAGAAAGTCCTTGTTCTAACTCTTGACTAAAACTACACACATTATAATTCCGTATTATGATTATAATAAGATTCATACATCCATACAGTAACAGAGTAGTATTCTGTTTAATTATAGTTTTAAGTTAAATGTATACATCATTGAGTCATTATTCATCGAAATCCCATAAGAGATGAACAATAGGTTGATCTGAAATGACTGGGGGTTATGGCAGGGTGCTGTTGATCAGGTCCTCCAGACTGGACTCACGTTGGTCATCTGAAGTACATTTGTGCATCTCCACTAAAGTGTGATACATTACAAACAGTAACATTTTAGCTAACCGTTCCCCCTCCTAACCTAATTCTCCTAACCTTTGTTGTTAGCTCTTCTAATCAGAAACGTACATTCTCAATTCATTCTTCTTCTTTGTTGTTATGATGCAACCAGCAGCCTGGTCTCAGAGAAAGACGTTATAATACTACACATCATCTACATTTATATGGTAATTGTACAACCGCTATTTCATTCGTAACGTAACCTAACGTATCATACTAAATGAAGGGAAACAAATGTACGTACCAAATCCTACATATTGCCCTGAGGCCAGGTTGTTTCCTCGGGACACAATAAAAAAAAGGGATTTCCCTGTTATTGGATTAAATAAACAGTTCAACAGAGGAGAGCGGCCATTCAAGGTGGTAATGAACAGACACCCCCCACCCCTTCTCTATCTGTGGTTAGTTGTGGCCTCAAGAGGGAGACAGAATCTGTGCCATTTGTCAACAACCGTTTTCAACCTCATAGAACACCAGTCTACATAGAACACCAGTCTACATAGAACCCAGTCTACATAGAACCCAGACTACATAGAACACCAGTCTACATAGAACCCCAGTCTACATAGAACCCAGTCTACATAGAACACCAGTCTACATAGAACCCAGACTACATAGAACTCAGTCTACATAGAACCCAGGCTACATAGAACCCAGTCTACATAGAACACCAGTCTACATGGAACTCAGACTACATAGAACACCAGTCTACATAGAACCCAGACTACATAGAACCCAGGCTACATAGAACCCAGGCTACATAGAACCCGGTATACATAGAACACCAGTCTACATAGACCCCAGACTACATATAACACCAGTCTGCATAGAACCCAGACTACATATAGAACCCAGTCTACATAGAACACCAGTCTACATAGAACCCAGTCTACATAGAACCCAGTCTACATAGAACACCAGTCTACATAGAACCCAGTCTACATAGAACACCAGTCTACATAGAACACCAGACTACATGGAACCCAGACTACATAGAATAACAGTCTACATAGAACTCAGTCTACATAGAACCCAGACTACATAGAACACCAGTCTACATAGAACCCAGTCTACATAGAACCCAGTCTACATAGAACACCAGTCTACATAGAACCCAGTCTACATAGAACACCAGTCTACATAGAACACCAGACTACATGGAACCCAGACTACATAGAATAACAGTCTACATAGAACTCAGTCTACATAGAACACCAGTCTACATAGAACACCAGTCTACATAGAACACCAGTCTACATAGAACACCAGTCTACATAGAACACCAGTCTAAATAGAGCCCAGACTACATAGAACACCAGTCTAAATAGAGCCCAGACTAACGGCGTTACATCAAGAACACAGAAACTTGGTGTTAAATGTAGTATTTATTTTTATATCAAAGAGTCACATTGACAAGTTATATCATCATAGCGTTCCCAAAAATACATTTCAAAGTATCTTGCAGTAAATGACTGTTTAAGTGCATTACAAATAAAAACTCAAGAGGAGAAAATAGAAAAATGTAGAGAGAAAGAACAGCAAATTCAGCACGATCCTGGTCCACACAGCAAAACCATCAGAAAGCTAGCATGCTAGGTATCAGTCTAGAGGAACCATCAGAAAGCCAGCTAGCTAGGTATCAGTCTAGAGGAACCATCAGAAAGCTAGCTAGCTAGGTATCAGTCTAGAGGAACCATCAGAAAGCTAGCTAGCTAGGTATCAGTCTAGAGGAACCATCAGAAAGCTAGCTAGCTAGGTATCAGTCTAGAGGAACCATCAGAAAGCTAGCTAGCTAGGTATCAGTCTAGAGGAACCATCAGAAAGCCAGCTAGCTAGGTATCAGTCTAGAGGAACCATCAGAAAGCTAGCTAGCTAGGTATCAGTCTAGAGGAACCATCAGAAAGCTAGCTAGCTAGGTATCAGTCTAGAGGAACCATCAGAAAGCTAGCTAGCTAGGTAGGTATCAGTCTAGAGGAACCATCAGAAAGCTAGCTAGCTAGGTATCAGTCTAGAGGAACCATCAGAAAGCTAGCTAGCTAGGTATCAATCTAGAGGAACCATCAGAAAGCTAGCTAGCTAGGTATCAGTCTAGAGGAACCATCAGAAAGCTAGCTAGCTAGCTATCAGTCTAGAGGAACCATCAGAAAGCTAGCTAGCTAGGTAGGTATCAGTCTAGAGGAACACACATTACACAGGTAGATGTTTCGTCTTCAGTTCAGTGTGGGACACAGAAGAAGCAGGCATCAGTAGTAGTAGCATAAATAAGATATCAGCTCTTACGGTTTGTCTTCAGAACCATTTTAAAAAACCGATAGAAACAGAATGATTCTTGTATGTGAGATATTTAAAACAATAGACAGACAACATGATTAAATGAATGAATAGTACGAGAACTAGGCGGACCAACTTTTGTTTTGCAACAACAACCGTTTTTAGTCAATTTCACAGCTACCTAAATAATCCAAACGAAAAAAACAAACATCTGTGTTGACTATTCCTTGAATAAGCCAATCAGAAGCTTCCTCTTGCCGGTCCGTTAAACCGTTACCAATCTTGTGTTAGAACACGTCAAAGATCCTGAGACGACACAGTTCTAGAAAACTGAGCTAAATATAGAACACAGATCTCTTTCTTTACAAATAAAAAATAAAAAATTGGGGGGAGGTGAACTTGGGGATACCCCCCCCCCCCCCCCCCCCCCCCCAACTGGAATTCCAGATGTTTCTTATTATGTGTTTAATTTACTAACAAATATGAAAAGATAATACTACAAGCATGGCCACAGTAATATATACCATGAAATGAGAAGCAACAGACGTCACACATCCTCAGGAATAAAAAAATAAAAAAAAACAGAGAATCCAATCTAAAGTGTAAACACAAATACATTATAGAAAACTGTTCCCGTGGGAACAGATGAAGTAACTGCGGTGGTGAATTCTAGCAAACAACAAAAGAGTCCCATAGTAAATGTGTGGATCCAGTCTTGCTAGGTTGGTGTGTTAGTAGGCCTGTCATATAGCAGGGGATCTGCACCCTCAAGGCTTAACACACCACAGCTATTGTTCAACCTTGTACACGTTGACCAGGGTCACAGCATGAAATAGAAGCACTAATAACACAATATTGTTATGGAGATCATGATTTAAAAGTACATTTTGTTATATATCCGTGATTTTAGTAGCTTTAAAAATAAAAAAAATGATGACAGATTGTCTATACATTCTCTTTATATAATCATGAAAACCATAGATAGATAAATAGATAGATTCAAGGCTATTATTATTATTATTTTTTTTTTTAAATATGCATTTTGGCATCTAAAGCAGTCGATAATAATAATAAGAAGAAGAACAACAAGTTATATTAACAATAGATTTTGAGGCTGTTTGAGTAATACAACACAAACCTACTCCGTCCATTATACAAAAGGAACAAGGACAGACTTACTTTGAGCATCGGCACAATCCACATGATAAAAACATCACATTTCTTGCTCACGGCAGGCAGGGAAATTTAAAAAATCAAATAAAAAATTAAATCAAATAAAAAATAATTTACCAGAAATTCACAAAATGCATTGGAAATATAAAATAAAAATACATATTTATTTGATCTCTTCGAAAGGAGGAGAAGTTGAGAGACGGTGAATGATGTCATATATTGCCTCCATTGTAAAGCTCTCTTTTTTTGGGGGGGGGGTATGTTTATGTAAACGATAGACATGGTATAAGGATGTGTTATAGAAACGACCACCTGTCCAATAGACCTCTATAGAAACGACTTGTATTCAGAACCCATGGCTCTTTTAGATGGCAAACCCCTTCTCTATAGAAACAATCACCTGTCCAATAGACCTCTATAGTAACAATCACCTGTCCAATAGACCTCTATAGTAACAAACACCTGTCCAATAGACCTCTATAGTCACAATCACCTGTCCAATAGACCTCTATAGTAACAATCACCTGTCCAATAGACCTCTATAGTAACAAACACCTGTCCAATAGACCTCTATAGTAACAAACACCTGTCCAATAGACCTCTATAGTAACATTCAGGTGATTAACAGTGGATAGATCGACAGGCTAGGTCCCAGATGGCACCCTATTCCCTATATAGTGCACTACTTTAGACCAGAGCCCTATTCCCTATATAGAGCACTACTTTAGACCAGGGCCCTATTCCCTATATAGTGCACTACTATAGACCAGAGCCCTATTCCCTATATAGTGCACTACTTTAGACCAGAGCCCTATTCCCTATATAGAGCACTACATTAGACC